>NW_025229475.1:20414-22430 GCF_018294505.1 Triticum aestivum | reverse complement strand
TTAGTTCTGATGTAAGTCTTGCTGGGTACATTTGTACTCACGTTTGCCTATTTTATGTTTTTGCAGAGAGACTTCGGTCTCACTAGTAGTTCCACGTGGACTTCGACGTTTAGCTTGTTACCCCAGCTACGATCTTGTGCCCTCGGCAGGATCTGGTAGATAGTCAGGCTTCTCAGCCTTTTCCATTTATAGATGTCTGTACCCAGACATGATAGCTTCCGCCTGTGTTTTGACTTGTATGCTCTGAGTGTTGGGTCATGAGACCCATGTTTGTAATATCTCGCACCTCGGAGCCTATTGAATAAAATACTTGAGTCGTAGAGTCATGTTGTGATGCCATGTTGTATTTTGCACATATCGAGCATATTGTGTGTATGTTATTGAAATGCTTGGTATGTGTGGGATCTGACTATCTAGTTGTTTATCTTTAGTAGCCTCTCTTACCGGGAAATGTCTCCTAGTGTTTCCACCGAGCCATGGTAGCTTGCTACTGCTCCGGAACACTTAGGCTGGCCGGCATGTGTCCTTCTTCGTTCCTGTGTCTGTCCCTTCGGGGAAATGTCACGCGATGAATACCGGAGTCCTGTTAGCCCGCTACAGCCCGGTTCACCGGAGTCCTGCTAGCCCAGTGCTACAGCCTGGATTCACTCGTTGATGACCGACACGTTCGATGCTGGGTCATGGATGCCTGTCCCTGTAAGTCTGTGCCACTTTGGGTTTACGACTAGCCATGTCAGCCCGGGCTCCTTATCATATGGATGCTAGCCACACTGTCATATACGTGTGCCAAAAGGCGCAAACGGTCCCGGGCTAAGGTAAGGCGACACCCGTGGGAATACCGTGCGTGAGGCCGCAAAGTGATATGAGGTGTTACATGCTAGATCGATGTGACATTGAGTCGGGGTCCTGACAGTGTCATCGCCGTTCGTGAGGGGGCCACGACCCGGAGACGCGTCCCGCCTCTTCGGACATGCCACCACACCATCCCGCATGTATGAGGGCCCGGTGCGACGTTCCGGTGGCATTGCCACCCCCTAGTGCCCCCGTCCCGCCTAACCCTGTAGCGTTTGACCACGGGATCTAACCCTTTGACTTTGCACGGACGGGCTTTGACCAGTGGTCATCCCCACCCGGTTGTGTTAGGTCAGCCCATAGGAACACTTTGGAGCAACATCCGGGCCAGACCCATAGCAAGATCCCCTCCGTGTAGACCCGACGCGTCCGTTTCCCCCCTCCAGGTGCCGGCGGCTGCGCCATCCGTGAGAGGGGCACACCCCGGACACGCGTGCCAGGCGTTTGCAACCGCCACAACAATTCCAGACTTGTGAGAGGCCGCCTGCGCAGGATTTGGCGGCATGCTAGCCCCCGGAGGCTGCCGGCCACAGCCGTAGACGCGCGAAGGGCAATTCGCGTAGAGGGAATTTTTTGGATACTTTTCCATCACCAAAAATTATGAAAAAATACCATCATTCCTATAGCACATGTGCCCACGTCGTGCAAAAAAACTCATGATTTTATCGCGCTCCGAGTATTTAGTAATAATGACGCCGCATTGTTACCGCAGAACGTCTACTACCGTGTCTGTCACATCCCTAGCTTCTGGCATTGCTCTAGGTTAGCTTCATGTGTGCATCATGTCTATATTTTTGAAACTTGAATTGAGGAATATTGGAAGCCTCAAAACCCTAAATAAAAGAGGGGCAAAAACCCTAGAAATCTCATTCATTGCTCCAAAAGGGCTCTTCATAAATGTTTGATAATTTTTGGTAAGGGTTCTGGTCCCAACCAAAATATTGAACATTTTTAAGGATTTATTTTTGGGACTTTGAATTTAAATCATTAGCTATTTGAATTTGAATTATATTCATATAATTAGAATATAATTTAAATACCCCTGAAATATTTTATAAGCTTTTGGAAAAGTCCATCTAGCATTATAAAATATTCAGAGGAGTTTTTGGCATTGTTTGAATTATTTTTAAAATTCAAAACAGTGGCAAAATAAATTAAATAAAA
>NW_025229475.1:12982-20404 GCF_018294505.1 Triticum aestivum | reverse complement strand
CCACAGCAAGATCCCCTCCGTGTAGACCCGACGCGTCCGTTTCCCCCCTCCAGGTGCCGGCAGCGGCGTCGTCCGTAAGGGCGGGGCACACCCCGGACACGCGTACCGGGCGTTTGCAACCGCCACAACACTTCCAGACTTGTGAGAGGCCGCCTACGCAAGATTTGGTGGCATGCTAGCCCTCGGAGGCCACCGGCCACAGCCGTAGACGCGCGAAGGTCAATCCGCATAGAGGGAATTTTTCGGATACGTCTCCATCACCAAAAAATATGAAAAAATACCATCGTTCCTATAGCAGATGTGCCCACGTCGTGCAAAAAAACTCATGATTTTATCGCGCACCGATTATTTAGTAATATTGAAGCCGCATCGTTACCGCAGAACGTCTACTACCGTGTCATCACCGTCCGTGAGGGGGGGCCACGCCTCGGAGACGCGTCCCGCCTCTTCGGACATGCCACCACACCACCCCGCATGTATGAGGGCCCGGTGCGACGCTCCGGTGGCATTGCTACCCCCCAGTGCCCCCATCCCGCCTAACCCTGTAGCGTTTAACCACGGGATCTACCCCTTTGACTTTGCACGGACGGGCTTTGACCAGCGGACCTCCCCACCCGGTTGTGTTAGGTCAGCCCATAGGAACACATTGGAGCGACATCCGGGCCAGACCCACAGCAAGATCCCCTCCGTGTAAACCCGATGCGTCCGTTTCCCCCCTCCAGGTGCCGGCGGCGGCGCCGTCCGTGAGGGGCGGCAAACCCCGGACACGCGTGCCGGGCGTTTGCAACCGCCACAACACTTACAGACTTGTGAGAGGCCGCCTACGCAAGATTTGGCGGCATGCTAGCCCCCGGAGGCCGCCTGCCACAGCTGTAGACGCGCGAAGGGCAATTCGCGTAGAGGGAATTTTTCGGATACTTCTCCATCACCAAAAATTATGAAAAAATATCATCGTTCCTATAGCACATGTGCCCATGTCGTGCAAAAAAACTCATGATTTTATCGCGCTCCGAGTATTTAGTATTATTGACACCGCATCGTTACCGCAGAACGTCTACTACCGTGTCATCGCCGTCCGTGAGGGGGGGCACGCCCCGGAGACGCGTCCCGCCTCTTTGGACATGCCACCACACCACACCGCATGTATGAGGGCCCGGTGCGACGCTCTGGTGGCATTGCTACCCCCCAAGTGCCCCCGTCCCGCCTAACCCTGTAGCGTTTGACCACGGGATCTAGCCCTTTGACTTTGCACGGACGGGCTTTGACCAGTGGACCTCCCCACCCGGTTGTGTTAGGTCAGCCAATAGGAACACTTTGGAGCAACATCCGGGCCAGACCCACAGCAAGATCCCCTTCGAGTAGACCCGCCGCATCCGTTTCCCCCCTCCAGGTGCCGGCGGCGGCGGCGGCCGTGAGGGGGGCACACCCCGGACATGCTGCCGGGCGTTTGCAACCGCAACAACACTTCCAGACTTGTGAGAGGCCGCCTACGCAAGATTTGGCGGCATGCTAGCCCCCGGAGGCCGCCGGCCACAGCTGTAGACGTGCGAAGGGCAATCCGCGTAGAGGGAATTTTTCGGATACTTCTCCATCACCAAAAATTATGAAAAAATACCATCGTTTCTATAGCACATGTGTAGACGTCGTGCAAAAAAACTCATGACTTTATCGCGCTCCGAGTATTATTAATATTGACGCCGCATCGTTACCGCAGAACGTCTACTACCATGTCATCGCCGTCCGTGAGGGGGGGCCACGCCCCGGAGACGCGTCCCGCCTCTTCGGACATGCCACCACACCACCCCGCATGTATGAGGGCCCGGTGCGACGCTCCGGTGGCATTGCTACCCCCCAGTGCCTCCGTTCCGCCTAACCCTGTAGCGTTTGACCACAAGATCTAGCCCTTTGACTTTGCACGGACGAGCTTTAACCAGTGGACCTCCCCACCCGATTGTGTTAGGTCAGCCCATAGGAACACTTTGGAGCAACATCCGGGCCAGACCCATAGCAAGATCCCCTCCGTGTAGACCCGACTCGTCCGTTTCCCCCCTCCAGGTGCCGGCGGCGGCGCCGTCCGTGAGGGGGGCACACCACGGACACACGGGCCGGGCGTTTGCAACCGCCACAACACTTCCAGACTTGTGAGAGGCCGCCTACGCAAGATTTGGCGGCATGCTAGCCCCCGGAGGCTGCCGGCCACAGCCGTAGACGCGCGAAGGGCAATCCGCGTAGAGGGAATTTTTCGGATACTTCTCCATTACCAAAAATTATGAAAAAATACCATTGTTCCTATAGCACATGTGCCCACGTCGTGCAAAAAAACTCATGATTTTACCGCGCTCCGAGTATTTAGTAATATTGAAGCCGCATCGTTACCGCAGAACGTCTACTACCATGTCATCGCCGTCCGTGAGGGGGGGCCACGCCTCGGAGACGCGTCCCGCCTCTTCGGACATGCCACCACACCACCCCGCATGTATGAGGGCCCGGTGCGACGCTCCGGTGGCATTGCTACCCCCCAGTGCCTCCGTCCCGCCTAATCCTGTAGCGTTTGACCACGGGATCTAGCCCTTTGACTTTGCCCGGACGGGCTTTGACCAGTTGACCTCCCAACCCGGTTGTGTTAGGTCAGCCCATAGAAACACTTTGGAGCAACATCTGGTCCAGATCCACAGCAATATCCCCTCCGTGTAGACCCGACGCGTCCGTTTCCCCCCTCCAGGTGCCGGCGGCGGCGCCGTCCGTGAGGGGGGCACACCCCGGACACGCGTGCCGGGCGTTTGAAACCGCCACAACACTTCCAGACTTGTGAGAGGACGCCTACGCAAGATTTGGCGGCATGCTAGCCCCCGGAGGCCGCCGGCCACAGCCGTAGACGCGCGAAGGGCAATCCGCGTAGAGGGAATTTTTCGGATACTTCTCCATCACAAAAAATTATGAAAAAATACCATCGTTCCTATCGCACATGTGCCCACGTCGTGCAAAAAAACTCATGTTTTTATCGTGCTCTGAGTATTATTAATATTGACGCCGCATCGTTACTACAGAACGTCTACTACCGTGTCATCGCCGTCCGTGAGGGGGGGCCACGCCCCGGAGACGCGTCCCGCCTCTTCGGACATGCCACCACACCACCCCGCATGTATGAGGGCCCGGTGCGACGCTCCGGTGGCATTGCTACCCCCCAGTGCCTCCACCCCGCCTAACCTTGTAGCGTTTGACCACGGGATCTAGCCCTTTGACTTTGCACGGACGGGCTTTGACCAGTGGACCTCCCCACCCGGTTGTGCTAGGTCAGCCCATAGTAACACTTTGGAGCAACATCCGGGCCAGATCCACAGCAAGATCCCCTCCGTGTAGACCCGACGCGTCCGTTTCCGCCCTCCAGGTGCCGGCGGCGGCACCGTCCGTGAGGGGGGCACACCCCGGACACGCGTGCCGGGCGTTTGCAACCGCAACAACACTTCCAGACTTGTGAGAGGCCGCCTACGCAAGATTTGGCGGCATGCTAGCCCCCGGAGGCCGCCGGCCACAGCCGTAGACGCGTGAAGGGGGCGTAGAGGGAATTTTTCGGATACTTCTCCATCACCAAAAATTATGAAAAAATACCATCGTTCCTATAGCACATGTGCCCACGTCGTGCAAAAAAACTCATGATTTTATCGCGCTCCGAGTATTATTAATATTGACGCCGCATCGTTACCGCAGAATGTCTACTACCGTGTCATCGCCGTCCATGAGGGGGGGCCATGCCCCGGAGACATGTCCCGCCTCTTCGGACATGCCACCACACCACCCCGCATGTATGAGGGCCCGGTGCGACGCTCCGGTGGCATTGCTACCCCCAGTGCCCCCGTCCAGCCTAACCCTGTAGCGTTTGACCACAGGATCTAGCCCTTTGACTTTGCACGGACGAGCTTTGACCAGTGGACCTCCCCATCCGGTTGTGTTAGGTCAGCCCATAGGAACACTTTGGAGTGACATCCGGGCTAGACCCACAGCAAGATCCCCTCCGTGTAGACCCGACGCGTCCGTTTCCCCCCTCCAGGTGCCGGCAGCGACGCCGTCCGTGAGGGGGGGCACACCCCGGACACGCGGGCGTTTGCAACCGCCACAACACTTACAGACTTGTGAGAGGCCGCCTACGCAAGATTTGGCGGCATGCTAGCCCCCGGAGGCCGCCGGCCACAGCCGTAGACGCGCGAAGGGCAATCCGCGTAGAGGGAATTTTTCGGATACTTCTCCATCACCAAAAATTATGAAAATTTACCATCGTTCCTATAGCACATGTGCCCACGTCGTGCAAAAAAACTCATGATTTTATCACGCTGCGAGTATTTAGTAATATTGATGCCGCATCGTTACCGCAGAACGTCTACTACCATGTCATCGCCGTCCGTGAGGGGGGGCCACGCCCCGGAGACGCGTCCCGCCTCTTCGGACATGCCACCACACCATCCCGCATGTATGAGGGCCCGGTGTGATGCTCCGGTGGCATTGCCACCCCCGAGTGCCCCCGTCCCGCCTAACCCTGTACCGTTTGACCACGGGATCTAGCCCTTTGACTTTGCACGGACGGGCTTTGACCAGTGGACCTCCCCACCCGATTGTGTTAGGTCAGCCCATAGGAACACTTTGGAGCAACATCCGGGCCAGACCCACAGCAAGATCCCTCCGTGTAGACCCGACGCGTCCGTTTCCCCCCTCCAGGTGCCGGCGACGGCGCCGTCCATGAGGGGGGTACACCCCGGACACGCGTGCCGGGCGTTTGCAACCGCCACAACACTTCCAGACTTGTGAGAGGCCTACTACGCAAGATTTGGTGGCATACTAGCCCCGGGAGGCCGCCGGCCACAGCCGTAGACGCGCGAAGGGCAATTCGCGTAGAGGGAATTTTCAGATACTTCTCCATCACCAAAAATTATGAAAAAATACCATCGTTCCTATAGCACATGTGCCCACGTCGTGCAAAAAAACTCATGATTTTATCGCGCTCCGAGTATTATTAATATTGACGCCGCATCGTTACCGCAGAACGTCTACTACCGTGTCATCGCCGTCCGTGAGGGGGGGGCCACGCCCCGGAGACGCGTCCCGCATCTTCGGACATGCCACCACACCACCCCGCATGTAGGAGGGCCCGGTGCGACGCTCCGGTGGCATTGCTACCCCCTAGTGCCCCCGTCCCGCCTAACCCTGTAGCGTTTGACCACGGGATCTAGCCCTTTGACTTTGCATGGATGGGCTTTGACCAGTGGACCTCCCCACCCGGTTGTGTTAGGTCAGCCCATAAGAACACTTTGCAGCAACATCCAGGCCAGACCCACAGTAAGATCCCCTCCGAGTAGACCCGCCGAGTCCGTTTCCCCCCTCCACGTGCCGGCGGCGGCGCCGTCCGTGAGGGGGGGCACACCCCGGACACGCGTGCCGGGCGTTTGCAACCGCCACAACACTTCCAGACTTGTGAGAGGCTGCCTACGCAAGATTTCGCGGCATGCTAGCCCCGGAGTCCGCCGGCCACAGCCGTTGACGCACGAAGGGCAATCCGCGTAGAGGGAATTTTTCGAATACTTCTCCATCACCAAAAATTATGAAAAAATACCATCGTTCCTATAGCACATGTGCCCACGTCGTGCAAAAAAAACTCATGATTTTATCATGCTCCGAGTATTATTAATATTGACGCCGCATCGTTACTGCAGAATGTCTACTACCGTGTCATCGCCGTCCGTGAGGGGGGCCACGCCCCGGAGACGCGTCCCGCCTCTTCGGACATGCCACCACACCACCCCACATGTATGAGGGCCCGGTGCCTCCGTCCCGCCTAACCCTGTAGCCTTTGACCACGGGATCTAGCCCTTTGACTTTGAACGGACGGGCTTTGACCAGTGGACCTCCCCACCCGGTTGTGTTAGGTCAGCCCATAGGAACACTTTGGAGCAACATCCGGTCCAGACCCACAGCAAGATCCCCTCCGTGTAGACCCGACGCGTCTGTTTCCCCCCCTCCAGGTGCCGGCGGCGGCGCCGTCCGTGAGGGGGGCACACCCCGGACACGCGTGCCGGGCGTTTGCAACGGCCACAACACTTCCAGACTTGTGAGAGGCCGCCTACGCAAGATTTGGCGCCATGCTAGCCCCCGGAGGCCGCCGACCATAGCCGTAGACGCGCGAAGGGCAATCCGCGTAGAGGGAATTTTTCGGATACTTCTCCATCACCAAAAATTATGAGAAAATACCATCGTTCCTATAGCATATGTGCCCACGTCATGCAAAAAACTCATGATTTTATCGCGCTCCGAGTATTATTAATATTGACGCCGCATCGTTACCGCAGAACGTCTACTACCGTGTCATCGCCGTCCGTGAGGGGGGGCAACGCCCCGGAGACGCGTCCCGCCTCTTCGGACATGCCACCACACCACCCCGCATGTATGAGGGCCCGGTGCGATGCTCCGATGGCATTGCTACCCCCGGTGCCTCCATCCCGCCTAACCCTTTAGCGTTTGACCACGGGATCTAGCCCTTTGACTTTGCACGGACGGGCTTTGACCAGTGGACCTCCCCACCCGGTTGTGTTAGGTCAGCCCATAAGAACACTTTGGAGCAACATCCGGGCAAGACCCACAGCAAGATCCCCTCCCAGTAGACCCGCCGAGTCCGTTTCCCCCCTCTAGGTGCCGGCGGCGGCGCCGTCCGTGAGGGGGGGGGGCACACCCCGGACACGCGTGCCGGGCGTTTGCAACCGCCACAACACTTCCAAACTTGTGAGAGGCCGCCTACGCAAGATTTGGCGGCATGCTAGCCCCCGGAGGCCGTCGGCCACAGCCGTAGACGCGCGAAGGGCAATCCGCGTAGAGGGAATTTTTCGGATACTTCTCCATCACCAAAAATTATGAAAAAATACCATCGTTCCTATAGCACATGTGCCCACGTCGTGCAAAAAAACTCATGATTTTATCGCGCTCCGCGTATTATTAATATTGACGCCGCATCGTTACTACAGAACATCTACTACCGTGTCATCGCCGTCCGTGAGGGGGGGCCATGCCCCGGAGACGTGTCCCGCCTCTTCGGACATGCCACCACACCACCCCGCATGTATGAGGGCCCGGTGCGACGCTCCGGTGGCATTGCTACCCCCCGAGTGCCTCCGTCCCGCCTAACCCTCTAGCGTTTGACCACGGGATCTAGCCCTTTGACTTTGCACGTATGGGCTTTGACCAGTGGACCTCCCCTCCCGGTTGTGCTAGGTCAGCCCATAGGAACACTTTGGAGTCACATCCGGGCCAGACCCACAGCAAGATCCCCTCCGTGTAGACCCGACGCGTCCGTTTCCCCCCTCCAGGTGCCGGCGGCGGCGCCGTCCGTGAGGGGGGCACACCCCGGACACGCGTGCCGGGCGTTTGCAACTGCAACAAAAC
>NW_025229475.1:11084-12364 GCF_018294505.1 Triticum aestivum | reverse complement strand
GTCTACTACCGTGTCATCGCCGTCCGTGAGGGGGGGCCACGCCCCGGAGACGCGTCCCGCCTCTTCGGACATGACACCACACCACCCCGCATGTATGAGGGCCCGGTGCGACACTCCGGTTGCATTGCTACCCCCAGTGCCCCCGTCCCGCCTAACCCTGTAGCGTTTGACCACGGGATCTAGCCCTTTGACTTTGCACGGACGAGCTTTGACTAGTGGACCTCCCCACCCGGTTGTGTTAGGTCAACCCATAGGAACACTTTGGAGCGACATCCGGGCCAGACCCACAGCAAGATCCCCTCCGTGTAGACCCGACGCGTCCGTTTTCCCCCTCCAGGTGCCGGGCGTTTGCAACTGCCACAACACTTACAGACTTGTGAGAGGCCGCCTACGCAAGATTTGGCGGCATGCTAGCCCCCGGAGGCCGCCGGCCACAGCCGTAGACGCGCGAAGGGCAATTCGCGTAGAGGGAATTTTTCAGATACTTCTCCATCACCAAAAATTATGAAAAAATACCATCGTTCCTATAGCACATGTGCCCACGTCGTGCAAAAAAACTCATGATTTTATCGCGCTCCGAGTATTATTAATATTGACGCCAGATCGTTACCGCAGAACATCTACTACCGTG
The DNA here is from genome assembly GCF_018294505.1 of Triticum aestivum. Lineage (NCBI taxonomy): Eukaryota > Viridiplantae > Streptophyta > Magnoliopsida > Poales > Poaceae > Triticum > Triticum aestivum. The sequence continues at coordinate 11,733 of NW_025229475.1, read as the reverse complement.
TCATCGCCGTCCGTGAGGAGGGGCCACGCCCCGGAGACGCGTCCCGCCTCTTCGGACGTGCCACCACACCACCCCACATGTATGAGGGCCCGGTGCGACGCTCCGGTGGCATTGCTACCCCCAGTGCCTCCGTCCCGTCTAACCCTGTAGCGTTTGACCACGGGATCTAGCCCTTTGACTTTGCACGGACGGGCTTTGACCTGTGGACCTCCCCACCCGGTTGTGTTAGGTCAGCCGATAGGAACACTTTGGAGCAACATCCGGGCCAGACCCACAGCAAGATCCCCTCCGAGTAGACCCGCCGCGTCCGTTTCCCCCCTCCAGGTGCCGGCGGCGGCACCGTCCGTGAGGGGGGCACACCCCGGACACGCGTGCCGGGCGTTTGCAACCGCCACAACACCTCCAGACTTGTGAGAGGCCGCCTACGCAAGATTTGGCGGCATGCTAGCCCCCGGAGGCCGCCGGCCACAGCCGTAGACGCGCGAAGGGCAATCCGTGTAGAGGGAATTTTTCGGATACTTCTCCATCACCAAAAACTATGAAAAATTACCATCGTTCCTATAGCACATGTGCCCACGTCATGCAAAAAAACTCATGATTTTATCGCGCTCTGGGTATTTAGTAATATTGACGATGCAATGTTACCGCA
>NW_025229475.1:0-9930 GCF_018294505.1 Triticum aestivum | reverse complement strand
CGTCCCACCTCTTCGGACATGCCACCACACCATCCCGCATGTATGAGGGCCCGGTGCGACGCTCCGGTGGCATTGCCACCCCCTAGTGTCCCCGTCCCGCCTAACCCTGTAGCGTTTGACCACGGGATCTAACCCTTTGACTTTGCACGGACGGGCTTTGACCAGTGGTCATCCCCACCCGGTTGTGTTAGGTCAGCCCATAGGAACACTTTGGAGCAACATCCGGGCCAGACCCATAGCAAGATCCCCTCCGTGTAGACCCGACGCGTCCGTTTCCCCCTCCAGGTGCCGGCGGCTGCGCCATCCGTGAGAGGGGCACACCCCGGACACGCGTGCCAGGCGTTTTCAACCGCCACAACAATTCTAGACTTGTGAGAGGCCGCCTACGCAAGATTTGGCGGCATGCTAGCCCCCGGAGGCTGCCGGCCACAGCCGTAGACGCGCGAAGGGCAATTCGCGTAGAGGGAATTTTTTGGATAATTTTCCATCACCAAAAATTATGAAAAAATACCATCATTCCTATAGCACATGTGCCCACGTCGTGCAAAAAAACTCATGATTTTATCGCGCTCCGAGTATTTAGTAATAATGACGCCGCATCGTTACCGCAGAACGTCTACTACCGTGTCATCGCCGTTCGTGAGGGGGGCCACGACCCGGAGACGCGTCCCGCCTCTTCGGACATGCCACCACACCATCCCGCATGTATGAGGGCCCGGTGCGACACTCCGGTGGCATTGCCACCCCCTAGTGCCCCCGTCCCGCCTAACCCTGTAGCGTTTAACCACGGGATCTACCCCTTTGACTTTGCAAGGACGGGCTTTGACCAGCGGACCTCCCCACCCGGTTGTGTTAGGTCAGCCCATAGGAACACATTGGAGCGACATCCGGGCCAGACCCACAGCAAGATCCCCTCCGTGTAAACCCGATGCGTCCGTTTCCCCCCTCCAGGTGCCGGCGGCGGCGCCGTCCGTGAGGGGCGGCAAACCCCGGACACACGTGCCGGGCGTTTGCAACCGCCACAACACTTACAGACTTGTGAGAGGCCGCCTACGCAAGATTTGGCGGCATGCTAGCCCCCGGAGGCCGCCTGCCACAGCCGTAGACGCGCAAAGGGCAATTCGCGTAGATGGAATTTTTCGGATACTTCTCCATCACCAAAAATTATGAAAAAATACCATCGTTCCTATAGCACATGTGCCCACGTCGTGCAAAAAACTCATGATTTTATCGCGCTCCGAGTATTTAGTATTATTGACGCCGCATCGTTACCGCAGAACGTCTACTACCGTGTCATCGCCGTCCGTGAGGGGGGGCACGCCCCGGAGACGCGTCCCGCCTCTTTGGACATGCCACCACACCACACCGCATGTATGAGGGCCCGGTGCGACGCTCCGGTGGCATTGCTACCCCCAAGTGCCACCGTCCCGCCTAACCCTGTAGCATTTGACCACGGGATCTAGCCCTTTGACTTTGCACGGACGGGCTTTGACCAGTGGACCTCCCCACCCGGTTGTGTTAGGTCAGCCAATAGGAACACTTTGGAGCAACATCCGGGCCAGACCCACAGCAAGATCCCCTTCGAGTAGACCCGCCGCGTCCGTTTCCCCCCTCCAGGTGCCGGCGGCGGCGGCGGACGTAAGGGGGGCACACCCCGGACACGCTGCCGGGCGTTTGCAACCGCAACAACACTTCCAGACTTGTGAGAGGCCGCCTACGCAAGATTTGGCGGCATGCTAGCCCCCGGAGGCCGCCGGCCACAGCCGTAGACGTGCGAAGGGCAATCCGCGTAGAGGGAATTTTTCGGATACTTCTCCATCACCAAAAATTATGAAAAAATACCATCGTTCCTATAGCACATGTGCCCACGTCGTGCAAAAAAACTCATGACTTTATCGCGCTCCGAGTATTATTAATATTGACGCCGCATCGTTACCGCAGAACGTCTACTACCATCTCATCGCCGTCCGTGAGGGGGGGCCACGCCCCGGAGACGCGTCCCGCCTCTTCGGACATGCCACCACACCACCCCGCATGTATGAGGGCCCGGTGCGACGCTCCGGTGGCATTGCTACCCCGCAGTGCCTCCGTCCCGCCTAACCCTGTAGCGTTTGACCACGGGATCTAGCCCTTTGACTTTGCACGGACGGGCTTTGACCAGTGGACCTCCCCACCCGATTGTGTTAGGTCAGCCCATAAGAACACTTTGGAGCAATATCCGGGCCAGACCCACAGCAAGATCCCCTCCGAGTAGACCTGTCGCGTCGGTTTCCCCCCTCCAGGTGCCGGCGGCGGCGCCGTCCGTGAGGGGGGGCACACCCCGGACACGCGTGCCGGGCGTTTGCATCCGCCACAACACTTCCAGACTTGTGAGAGGCCGCCTACGCAAGATTTGGCAGCATGCTAGCCCCCGGAGGCCGCCGGCCACAGCCGTAGACGCGCGAAGGGCAATCCGCGTAGAGGGAATTTTTCGGATACTTCTCCATCACCAAAAATTATGAAAAAATACCATCGTTCCTATAGCACATGTGCCCACGTCGTGCAAAAAAACTCATGATTTTACCGCGCTCCGAGTATTATTAATATTGACGCCGCATCGTTACTGCAGAACGTCTACTACCGTGTCATCGCCGTCCGTGAGGGGGGGCCACGCCCCGGAGACGCGTCCCGCCTCTTCGGACATGCCACCACACCACCCCACATGTATGAGGGCCCGGTGCAACGCTCCGGTGGCATTGCTACCCCCTAGTGCCTCCGTCCCGCCTAACCCTGTAGCGTTTGACCACGGGATCTAGCCCTTTGACTTTGCACGGACGGGCTTGACCAGTGGACCTCTCCACCCGGTTGTGTTAGGTCAGCCCATAGGAACATTTTGGAGCAACATCCGGTCCAGACCCACAGCAAGATCCCCTCCGTGTAGACCCGGCGCGTCCGTTTCCCCCCTCCAGGTGCCGGCGGCGGCGCCGTCCGTGAGGGGGGCACACCCCAGACACGCGTGCCGGGCGTTTGCAACCGCCACAACACTTCCAGACTTGTGAGAGGCCGCCTACGCAAGATTTGGCGGCATGCTAGCCTCCGGAGGCCGCTGGCCACAGCCGTAGACGCGCGAAGGGCAATTCGCGTAGAGGGAATTTTTCGGATACTTCTCCATCACCAAAAATTATGAAAAAATACCATCGTTCCTATAGCACATGTGCGCCACGTCGTGCAAAAAAACTCATGATTTTATCGCGCTCCGAGTATTATTAATATTGACGCTGCATCGTTACCGCAGAACGTCTCCTACCGTGTCATCGCCGTCCGTGAGGGGGGGCCACGCCCCGGAGACGCGTCCCGCCTCTTCAGACATGCCACCACACCACCCCGCATGTACGAGGGCCCGGTGCGACGCTCCGGTGGCATTGCTACCCCCAGTGCCTCCGTCCCGCCTAACCCTGTAGCGTTTGACCACGGGATCTAGCCCTTTGACTTTGCCCGGACGGGCTTTGACCAGTTGACCTCCCCACCCGGTTGTGTTAGGTCAGCCCATAGAAACACTTTGGAGCAACATCCGGTCCAGATCCACAGCAAGATCCCCTCCGTGTAGGCCCGACGCGTCCGTTTCCCCCCTCCAGGTGCCGGCGGCGGCGCCGTCCGTGAGGGGGGCACACCCCGGACACGCGTGCCGGGCGTTTGCAACCGCCACAACACTTCCAGACTTGTGAGAGGACGCCTACGCAAGATTTGGCGGCATGCTAGCCCCCGGAGGCCGCCGGACACAGCCGTAGACGCGCGAAGGGCAATCCGCGTAGAGGGAATTTTTCGGATACTTCTCCATCACCAAAAATTATGAAAAAATACCATCGTTCCTATCGCACATGAGCCCACGTCGTGCAAAAAAACTCATGATTTTATCGTGCTCTGAGTATTATTAATATTGACGCCGCATCGTTACTGCAGAACGTCTACTACCGTGTCATCGCCGTCCGTGAGGGGGGGCCACGCCCCCGAGACGCGTCCCGCCTCTTCGGACATGCCACCACACCACCCCGCATGTATGAGGGCCCGGTGCGATGCTCCGGTGGCATTGCTACCCCCCAGTGCCTCCGCCCCGCCTAACCCTGTAGCGTTTGACCACGGGATCTAGCCCTTTGACTTTGCACGGACGGGCTTTGACCAGTGGACCTCCCCACCCGGTTGTGCTAGGTCAGCCCATAGTAACACTTTGGAGCAACATCCGGGCCAGACCCACAGCAAGATCCCCTCCGTGTAGACCCGACGCGTCCGTCTCCCCCCTCCAGGTGCCGGCGGTGGCGCTGTCCATGAGGGGGGCACACCCCGGACACGCGTGCCGGGCGTTTGCAACCGCCACAACACTTCCGGACTTGTGAGAGGCTGCCTACGCAAGATTTGGCGGCATGCCAGCCCCCGGAGGCCGCCGGCCACAGTCGTAGACGCGCGAAGGGCAATTCGCGTAGAGGGATATTTTCGGATACTTCTCCATCACCAAAAATTATGAAAAATTACCATCGTTCCTATAGCACATGTGCCCACGTCGTGCAAAAAAAACTCATGATTTTATCGCGCTCCGAGTATTTAGTAATATTGACGCCGCATCGTTACTGCAGAACGTCTACTACCGTGTCATCGCCGTCCGTGAGGGGGGGCCACGCCCCGGAGACGCATCCCGCCTCTTCGGACATGCCACCACACCACCCCCCAGTGGCATTGCTACCCCCCAGTGCCCCCGTCCCGCCTAACCCTGTAGCGTTTGACCATGGGATCTAGCCCTTTGACTTTGCACGGACGAGCTTTAACCAGTGGACCTCCCCACCCGGTTGTGTTAGGTCGGCCCATAGGAACACTTTGGAGCGACATCCGGGCCTGACCCACAGCAAGATCCCCTCCGTGTAGACCTGACTCGTCCATTTCCCCCCTCCAGGTGCCGGCGGCGGCGCCGTCCGTGAGGGGGCACACCACGGACACACGTGCCGGGCGTTTGCAACCGCCACAACACTTCCAGACTTGTGAGAGGCCGCCTACGCAAGATTTGGCGGCATGCTAGCCCCCGGAGGCTGCCGGCCATAGCCGTAGACGCGCGAAGGGCAATCTGCGTAGAGGGAATTTTTCGGATACTTCTCCATTACCAAAAATTATGAAAAAATACCATTGTTCCTATAGCACATGTGCCTACGTCGTGCAAAAAAAACTCAAGATTTTATCGCGCACTGAGTATTTAGTAATATTGAAGCCGCATCGTTACCGCAGAACGTCTACTACCGTGTCATCGCCGTCCGTGAGGGGGGGCCACGCCCTAGAGACGCGTCCCGCCTCTTCGGACATGCCACGAGACCACCCCGCATGTATGAGGGCCCGGTGCGATGATCCGGTGGCATTGCTACCCCCCAGTGCCCCCATCCCGCCTAACCCTGTAGCGTTTGACCACGTGATCTAGCCCTTTGACTTTGCACGGATGGGCTTTGACCAGTGGACCTCCCCACCCGGTTGTGTTAGGTCAGCCCATAGGAACACTTTGGAGCAACATCCGGGCCAGACCCACAGCAAGATCCCCTCCGTGTAGACCCGACGCGTCCGTTTACCCCCTTCAAGTGCCGGAGGCGGCGCCGTCCGTGAGGGGGGGCACACCCCGGACACGCGTGCCGGGCGTTTGCAACCGCCACAACACTTCCAGACTTGTGAGAGGCCGCCTACGCAAGATTTGGCGGCATGCTAGCCCCCGGAGGCTGCCGCCATAGCCGTAGACGCGCGAAGGGCAATCTGCGTAGAGGGAATTTTTCGGATACTTCTCCATCACCAAAAATTATGAAAAAATACCATCGTTCCTACAGCACATGTGCCCACGTCGTGCAAAAAAACTCATTATTTTATCGCGCTCTGAGTATTTAGTAATAATGATGCCGCATCGTTACCGCAGAACGTCTACTACCGTGTCATCGTCGTCCGTGAGGGGGGGCCACGCCCCGGAGACGCGTCCCGCCTCTTCGGACATGCCACCATACCACCCCGCATGTATGAGGGCCCGGTGCGACGCACCGGTGGCATTGCTACCCCTAGTGCCTCCGTCCCGCCTAACCCTGTAGCGTTTGACCACGGGATCTAGCCCTTTGACTTTGCACGGATGGGCTTTGACCAGTGGACCTCTCCACCCGGTTGTGTTAGGTCAGCCCATAGGAACACTTTGGAGCAACATCCGGGCCAGACCCACAGCAAGATCCCCTCCGTGTAGACCCGACGCGTCTGTTTCCCCCCCCCCCAGTTGCCGGCGGCGGCGCCGTCCGTGAGGGGGGCACACCCCGGACACGCGTGCCGGGCGTTTGCAACCATCACAACACTTCTAGACTTGTGAGAGGCCGCCTACGCAAGATTTGGCTGCATGCTAGCCCCCGGAGGCCGCCGGCCATAGCCGTAGACGCGCGAAGGGCAATCCGCGTAGAGGGAATTTTTCGGATACTTCTCCATCACCAAAAATTATGAAAAAATACCATCGTTCCTATAGCACATGTGCCCACGTCGTGCAAAAAAAACTCATGATTTTATCGCGCTCCGAGTATTATTAATATTGACGCTGCATCGTTACCGCAGAACGTCTACTACCGTGTCATCGCCGTCCGTGAGGGGGGGCCACACCCCGGAGACGCGTCCCGCCTCTTCGGACATGCCACCACACCACCCCGCATGTATGATGGCCCGGTGCGAAGCTCCGGTGGCATTGCTACCCCCCAGTGCCCTTGTCCCGCCTAACCCTGTAGAGTTTGACCATGGGATCTAGCCCTTTGACTTTGCACGGACGAGCTTTGACCAGTGGACCTCCCCACCCGGTTGTGTTAGGTCAGCCCATAGGAACACTTTGGAGCGACATCCGGGCTAGATCCACAGCAAGATCCCCTCCGTGTAGACCCGACTCGTCCGTTTCCCCCCTCCAGGTGCCGGTGGCGGCGCCATCCGTGAGGGGGGCACACCTCGGACACGCGTGCCAGGCGTTTGCAACCGCCACAACACTTACAGACTTGTGAGAGGCCGCCTACACAAGATTTGGCGGCATGCTAGCCCCCGGAGGCCGCCGGCCACAGCCCTAGACGCGCGAAGGGCAATCCGCGTAGAGGGAATTTTTCGGATACTTCTCCATCACCAAAAATTATGAAAATTTACCATCGTTCCTATAGCACATGTGCCCACGTCGTGCAAAAAAACTCATGATTTTATCGCGCTTTGAGTATTTAGTAATATTAACGCTGCATCGTTACCGCAGAACGTCTACTACCGTGTCATCACCGTCCGTGAGGGTGGGCCACGCCCCAGAGACGCGTCCCGCCTCTTCGGACATGCCACTACACCACCCCGCATGTATGAGGGCCCGGTGTGACGCTCCGGTGGCATTGCTACCCCCTAGTGCCCCCATCCCGCCTAACCCTGTAGCGTTTGACCACGGGATCTAGCCCTTTGACTTTGCACGGACGGGCTTTGACCAGTGGACCTCCCCACTCGGTTGTGTTAGGTTAGCCCATAGGAACACTTTGGAGCAACATCCGGGCCAGACCCACAGCAAGATCCCCTCCGTGTAGACCTGACGCGTCCGTTTCCCCCCTCCAGGTGCCGGCGGCGGCACCGTCCGTGAGGGGGGCACACCCCGGACACGCGTGCCGGGCGTTTGCAACCGCAACAACACTTCCAGACTTGTGAGAGGCCGCCTACGCAAGATTTGGCGGCATGCTAGCCCCCGAAGGCCGCCGGCCACAGCCGTAGACGCGCGAAGGGGGCGTAGAGGGAATTTTTCGGATACTTCTCCATCACCAAAAATTATGAAAAAATACCATCGTTCCTATAGCACATGTGCCCACGTCGTGCAAAAAAACTCATGATTTTATCGCGCTCCGAGTATTATTAATATTGACGCCGCATCGTTACCGCAGAACGTCTACTACCGTGTCATCGCCGTCCGTGAGGGGGGGCCACGCCCCGGAGACACGTCCCGCCTCTTCAGACATGCCACCACACCACCCCGCATGTATGAGGGCCCGGTGCGACGCTCCGGTGGCATTGCTACCCCCAGTGCCCCCGTCCAGCCTAACCCTGTAGCGTTTGACCACAGGATCTAGCCCTTTGACTTTGCATGGACGAGCTTTGACCAGTGGACCTCCCCATCCGGTTGTGTTAGGTCAGCCCATAGGAACACTTTGGAGTGACATCCGGGCTAGACCCACAGGAAGATCCCCTCCGTGTAGACCCGACGCGTCCGTTTCCCCCCTCCAGGTGCCGGCAGCGACGCCGTCCGTGAGGGGGGGCACACCCCGGACACGCGTGCCGGGCGTTTGCAACCGCCACAACACTTACAGACTTGTGAGAGGCCGCCTACGCAAGATTTGGCGGCATGCTAGCCCCGGGAGGCCGCCGGCCACAGCCGTAGACGCGCGAAGGGCAATCCGCGTAGAGGGAATTTTTCGGATACTTCTCCATCACCAAAAATTATGAAAATTTACCATCGTTCCTATAGCACATGTGCCCATGTCGTGCAACAAAACTCATGATTTTATCACGCTGCGAGTATTTAGTAATATTGACGCCGCATCGATACCGCAGAACGTCTACTACCATGTCATCGCCGTCCATGAGGGGGGGCCACGCCCCGGAGACGCGTCCCGCCTCTTCGGACATGCCACCACACCATCCCGCATGTATGAGGGCCCGGTGTGACGCTCCGGTGGCATTGCCACCCCCGAGTGCCCCCGTCCCGCCTAACCCTGTACCGTTTGACCACGGGATCTAGCCCTTTGACTTTGCACGGACGGGCTTTGATCAGTGGACCTCCCCACCCGATTGTGTTAGGTCAGCCCATAGGAACACTTTGGAGCAACATCCGGGCCAGATCCACAGCAAGATCCCTCCGTGTAGACCCGACGCGTCCGTTTCCCCCCTCCAGGTGCCGCCGGCGGCGCCGTCCATGAGGGGGGTACACCCCGGACACGCGTGCCGGGCGTTTGCAACCGCCACAACACTTCCAGACTTGTGAGAGGCCTACTACGCAAGATTTGGTGGCATACTAGCCCCCGGAGGCCGCCGGCCACAGCCGTAGACGCGCGAAGGGCAATCCGCGTAGAGGGAATTTTTCAGATACTTCTCCATCACCAAAAATTCTGAAAAAATACCATCGTTCCTATAGCACATGTGCCCACGTCGTGCAAAAAAACTCATGATTTTATCGCGCTCCGAGTATTTAGTAATATTGACGCCGCATCGTTACTGCAGAACGTCTACTACCGTGTCATCGCCGTCCGTGAGGGGGGGCCACGCCCCGGAGACGCGTCCCGCCTCTTCGGACATGCCACCACACCACCCCCCAGTGGCATTGCTACCCCCCAGTGCCCCCGTCCCGCCTAACCCTGTAGCGTTTGACCATGGGATCTAGCCCTTTGACTTTGCACGGACGAGCTTTAACCAGTGGACCTCCCCACCCGGTTGTGTTAGGTCAGCCCATAGGAACACTTTGGAGCGACATCCGGGCCAGACCCACAGCAAGATCCCCTCCGTGTAGACCTGACTCGTCCATTTCCCCCCTCCAGGTGCCGGCGGCGGCGCCGTCCGTGAGGGGGCACACCACGGACACACGTGCCGGGCGTTTGCAACCGCCACAACACTTCCAGACTTGTGAGAGGCCGCCTACGCAAGATTTGGCGGCATGCTAGCCCCCGGAGGCTGCCGGCCATAGCCGTAGACGCGCGAAGGGCAATCTGCGTAGAGGGAATTTTTCGGATACTTCTCCATTACCAAAAATTATGAAAAAATACCATTGTTCCTATAGCACATGTGCCTACGTCGTGCAAAAAAAACTCAAGATTTTATCGCGCACCGAGTATTTAGTAATATTGAAGCCGCATCGTTACCGCAGAACGTCTACTACCGTGTCATCGCCGTCCGTGAGGGGGGGCCACGCCC
>NW_025229474.1:19956-22455 GCF_018294505.1 Triticum aestivum | reverse complement strand
GTTTCTGAAAGTTTGGGGCTGCGATGCTTATGTGAAAAAACTTCAACCTGATAAGCTCGAACCCAAATCAGAAAAATGTGTCTTCATAGGATACCCAAAGGAGACAGTTGGGTACACCTTCTATCACAGATCCGAAGGCAAGACATTCGTTGCTAAGAATGGATCCTTTCTAGAGAAGGAGTTTCTCTCGAAAGAAGTGAGTGGGAGGAAAGTAGAACTTGATGAGGTAACTGTACCAGCTCCATTATTGGAAAGTAGTTCATCACAGAAATCGGTTCCTGTGACACCTACACCAATTAGTGAGGAAGTTAATGATGATGATCATGAAACTTCAAATCAAGTTGTTACTGAACTTCGTAGATCAACCAGAGTAAGATCCGCACCAGAGTGGTACGGTAATCCTATTCTGGAAGTCATGCTACCAGATCATGGTGAACCTACGAACTATGAAGAAGTGATGGTGAGCCCAGATTCCGCAAAATGGCTTGAAGCCATGAAATCTGAGATGGGATCCATGTATGAGAACAAAGTGTGGACTTTGGTTGACTTGCCCAATGGTCGACAAGCAATAGAGAATAAATGGATCTTCAAGAAGAAGACTGACGCTGATGGTAATGTTACTGTTTACAAAGCTCGACTTGTTGCAAAAGGTTTTCGACAAGTTCAAGGGGTTGACTACGATGAGACCTTCTCACCCGTAGCGATGCTTAAGTCTGTCCGAATCATGTTAGCGATTGCCGCATTTTATGATTATGAAATATGGCAGATGGATGTCAAAACTGCATTCCTGAATGGATTTCTGGAAGAAGAGTTGTATATGATGCAACCGGAAGGTTTTGTCGATCCTAAGGGAGCTAACAAAGTGTGCAAGCTCCAGCGATCAATCTATGGTCTGGTGCAAGCCTCTCGATGTTGGAATAAACGCTTTGATAGTGTGATCAAAGAATATGGTTTTATACAGACTTTTGGAGAAGCCTGTATTTACAAGAAAGTGAGTGGGAGCTCTGTAGCATTTCTAATATTATATGTGGATGACATATTGTTGATTGGAAATGATATAGAATTTCTGGATAGCATAAAAGGATACTTGAATAAAAGTTTTTCAATGAAAGACCTCGGTGAAGCTGCCTACTTATTGGGCATCAAGATCTATAAAGATAGATCAAGACGCTTGATTGGACTTTCACAATGCACATACCTTGATAAAGTCTTGAAAAAGTTCAATATGGATCAACCAAAGAAAGGGTTCTTGCCTGTATTACAAGGTATAAAATTGAGTCAGACTCAATGCTCGACCACTGCAGAAGATAGAGAGAAAATGAAAGGAGTTCCCTATGCTTCAGCCATAGGCTCTATCATGTATGCAATGCTGTGTACCAGACCTGATGTCTGCCTTGATATTAGTTTAGCAGGAAGGTACCAAAGTAATCTAGGAGTGGATCACTGGACAGCGGTCAAGAATATCCTGAAATACCTGAAAAGGACTAAGGATATGTTTCTCGTTTATAGGGGTGACAAAGAGCTTGTCGTAAAAGGTTACATCGATGCAAGCTTTGACACTGATCCGGACGATTCTAAATCGCAGAGCTAGTATTTATATTAAACGGTGGAGCTGTAAGTTGGTGCGGTTCTAAACAAAGTGTCGTAGCAGAATCTACATGTGAAAGCGGAGTACATAGCTGCTTCGGAAGCAACAAATGAAGGAGTCTGGATGAAGGAGTTCATTTCCGATCTAGGTTTCATACCTAGTGCATCGGGACCAATGAAGATCTTCTGTGACAATACTGGCGCAATTGCCTTGGCAAAGGAATCCAGATTTCACAAGAGGACCAAGCACATCAAGAGACGCTTCAATTCCATCCGGGACCAAGTCCAGGTGGGAGACATAGAGATTTGCAAGATACATACGGATCTGAATGTTGCAGACCCGTTGACTAAGCCTCTTCCACGAGCAAAACATGATCAGCACCAAGACTCCATGGGTGTTAGAATCATTACTATGTAATCTAGATTATTGACTCTAGTGCAAGTGGGAGACTGAAGGAAATATGCCCTAGAGGCAATAATAAAGTTATTATTTATTTCCTCATATCATGATAAATGTTTATTATTCATGCTAGAATTGTATTATCTGGAAACATGATACATGTGTGAATACATAAACAAACATAATGTCACTAGTATGCCTCTACTAGACTAGCTCATTAATCAAAGATGGTTATGTTTCCTAACCATAGACATGTGTTTTCATTTGATTAACAAGATCACATCATTAGGAGAATGATGTGATTGACTTGACCCATTCTGTTAGCCTAGCACTTGATCGTTTAGTATGTTGCTATTGCTTTCTTCATGACTTATACAAGGTTCCTACAACTATGAGATTATGCAACTCCCGTTTACCGGAGGAACACTTTGTGTGCTACCAAACGTCACAACGTAACTGGGTGATTGTAAAGGTGCTCTACAGGTGTCTCCAAAGGTACATGTTGGGTTGGC
>NW_025229474.1:15591-17914 GCF_018294505.1 Triticum aestivum | reverse complement strand
AGAGGAGGAGGAGGTCACCGGAGAGGAGAAGTATGGTGGAGGAGAGAAGCGAAGATGAAATGAAGAGAGGAGGAGAGGAACAGCCATATATACGGCATACTAATGGCGCACCGCGGGAGGGTGCGCCATTAGTAATTTTTTTTATTTTTTTATTTATTTTGAATTTTGAAGGCGGGAAGATACTAATGGCGCACCATGGTCAGGTGCGCCATTAGTAATTTTTTTTTATTTTTTTGACTTATTTTGAATTTTGAAGGAGGGAAGATACTAATGGCGCACCATGGGCAGGTCTAGGTCATGTCTACATAGTTCTCGAACCCATAGGGTCCGCACGCTTAACATTACGATGACAGTTTTATTATGAGTTTATAAGTTTTGATGTACCGAAGTTTGTTTGGAGTCCCGGATGTGATCACGGACATGACGAGGAGTCTCGAAATGGTCGAGACATAAAGATTGATATATTGGACGACTATATTTGGACACCGGAAGTGTTCCGGGTGATTTCGGAGAAAGCCGGAGTGCCGGAGGGTTACCGGAACCCCCCCGGGAGAAGTAATGGGCCTTAGTGGGCCTGAGGGGAGAGAGAGGGCAGCAGCCCAGGAGGTGGCGCCCTCCCCCTTGAGGAGTCCGAATTGGACTAGGGGAGGGGGCGCGGCCCCCCTTTCCCTCTCCCTCTCCCTCTGTTTCCTTCCCCCTTCCTCCTTCCTAGTGGGACTAGGAAAGGGGAGTCCTACTCCCACTAGGAGGAGGACTTCCCCCTCCTTGGCGCATGCCCTAGGGCCGGCCGGCCTCCCCCCTTGCTCCTTTATATACGGGGGCAGGGGGACACCCCAGGACACACAAGTTGATCTACGGATCGTTCCTTAGCCGTGTGCGGTGCCCCCCTCCACCATATTCCACCTCGGTCATATCGTCGCGGAGTTTAGGCGAAGCCCTGCGCCGGTAGAGCATCATCATCGTCACCACACCGTCGTGCTGACGGAACTCATCCCAGACACCCTGCTGGATCAGAGTCCGGAGAACGTCATCGAGCTGAACGTGTGCAGAACACGGGGGTGCCGTACGTTCGGTGCTTGGATCGGTCGGATCATGAACACGTATGACTACATCAACCGCGTTGTCATAACGCTTCCGCTTTCGGTCTACGATGGTACGTGGACACACTCTCCCCTCTCGTTGCTATGCATCACCATGATCTTGCATGTGCGTAGGAATTTTTTTGAAATTACTACGTTCCCCAACACATTAAGTGTGCAGACCCTACGTGTTTGAGAACTATGTAGATATGACGAGACACCTTTCTGGTCAATAACCTATAGCGGAACCTAGACGCCCATATTGGCTCCTACATATTCTACGAATAACTTTATCGGTCGAACAGTTATGACAACATACGTTATTCCCTTTGTCTATCGGTATGTTACTTGCCCGAGATTCGATCGCAGTATATTCCTACCTAGTTCAATCTCGTTACCTGGAAGTCTATTTACTCGTTATGTAATACATCAGCTCGTCAGTAACTCCATAGTCATTTGCTTGCAAGCTTATGATGTGTATTACCAAGAGGGCCCAGAGATACCTCTCCGATACTCGGAGTGACAAATCTTAATCTCGATCTATGCCAACTCAACAAATACCTTCGGAGATACCTGTAGAGCATCTTTATAATCACCCAGTTATGTTGTGACGTTTGATAGCACATAAGGCATTCCTCCCGTATCCGGGAGTTGCATAATCTCGTAGTCAAAGGAACATGTATTTGACATGAAGAAAGCAATAGCAATAAAATTGAATGATCATAATGCTAAGATAACGGATGGGTCTTGTGTTGGGGAACGTAGTAATTTCAGAAAAATTCCTATGCAGACGCAAGAACATGGTGATGCATAGCAACGGGAGGGGAGAGTGTTGTCTATGTACCCTCGTAGACCATAAGTGGAAGTGTTATGACAACACGGTTGATGTAGTCGTACGTCTTCACGATCCGACCGATCCAAGTACCGAACACACGGCACCTCCGAGTTCTGCACACATTCAGCTCGGCGACGTCCCACGAACTCACGATCCACCAGAGCTTCGCGGGAGAGTTCCATCAGCACGACGGCGCGATGACGGTGTTGATGATGCTACCGACGCAGGGTTCACCTAAGCACCGCTATGATATTACCGAGGTGGATTATGGTGGAGGGGGGCACAGCACATGGCTAAAAGATCAACTGATCAACTTGTGTGTCCTAGGGTGCCCCCTGCCCCCCTATATAAAGGAGCAATCGGGGGAGGCCGGCTGTATCTCCTGGGTTGCTGCCCTCTCTCTCTCCTA
>NW_025229474.1:11462-15581 GCF_018294505.1 Triticum aestivum | reverse complement strand
ATCCCTCCGGCACTCCGGTTTTATCCGAAACCACCCGGAACTCTTCAGGTGTCCGAATATAGTCGTCCAATATATCAATCTTTATGTATCGACCATTTTGAGACTCCTCGTCATGTCTGTGATCACATAAACTCATAATACCGATCGTCACCGAACGTTAAGCGTGCGGACCCTACGGGTTCAAGAACTATGTAGACATGACCGAGACACGTTTCCAGTCAATAACCAATAGCGGAACCTGGATGCTCATATTGGCTCCCACATATTCTATGAAGATCTTTATCGGTCAAACCGCATAACAACATACGTTGTTCACTTTGTCATCGATATGTTACTTGCCCGAGATTCGATCGTGGGTATCTCAATACCTAGTTCAATCTTTTTACCGGCAAGTCTCTTTAATCGTTCCATAATGCATCATCACGTAACATTGATTGCAAGGCCTATATTGATGTGCATTACGGGCCCAGAGATACCTCTCCGACAATCGGAGTGACAAATCCTAATCTTGATCTATGCCAACTCAACAAACACCATCGGAGACACCTGTAGAGCACCTTTATAATCACCAGTTATGTTGTGACGTTTGGTAGCACACAAAGTGTTCCTATGGTATTCGGGAGTTGCATAATCTCATAGTCATAGGAACATGTATAAGTCATCAAGAAAGCAATAGCAACATACTAAATGATCAAGTGCTAAGCTAACAGAATGTGTCAAGTCAATCACATCATTCTCTAATGATCTGATCCTGTTAATCAAATGACAACTCATGTCTATGGCTAGGAAACTTAAACATCTTTGATTCAGTGAGATAGTCAAGTAGAGGCATACTAGTGACACTCTGTTTGTCTATGTATTCACACATGTACTAAGTTTCCGGTTAATACAATTCTAGCATGAATAATAAACACTTAACATGATATAAGGAAATATAAATAACAACTCAATTATTGCCTCTAGGGCATATTTCCTTCATCTTGTCCATCACATCATTCTCCTAATGATGTGATCCCGTTATCAAATGACAACTCATGTCCATGGTCAGGAAACCTTAACCATCTTTAATGAACGATCTAGTCAAAGAAAGGCTCACTAGGGACACGATGTTTGTTTATATATTCACACATGTAATTAGGTTTCTGATCAATACAATTCTAGCATGAATAATAAATCTTTATCATGAATAAGGAAATATAAAATAACAACTTTATTATTGCCTCTAGGGCATACTTCCTTTAGTCTCCCACTTGCACTAGAGTCAATAATTTAGATTACATTGTAATGAATCTAACACCCATGGAGTCTTGGTGCTAATCATGTTTTGCGCGTGGAAGAGGCTTAGTCAACGGGTCTGCTACATTCAGATCTGTATGTATTTTGCAAATTTCTATGTCTCATTCCTTGACTTGATCACGGATGGAGTTGAAGCGTCTCTTGATGTGTTTGGTTCTTTTGTGAAATCTGGATTCCTTCACCAAGGCAATTGCTCCAGTATTGTCCCAAAAGATTTTCATTGGACCCGATGCACTGGGTATTACACCTAGATCGGATATGAACTCCTTTATCCAGACTCCTTCATTTACTGCTTCCGAGGTAGCCATGTACTCTGCTTCACATGTAGATCTCGCCACGACGCTTTGCTTGGAACTGCACCAACTGACAGCTCCACCATTCAATATAAATATGTATCCGGTTTGTGACTTAGAGTCATCTAGATTAGTGTCATAGCTAGCATCGATGAAACCATTTACAATGACAACTCATGTTAATCAAATGACAGCTCATGTCTATGGCTAGGAAACTTAACCATCTTTGATTCAATGAGCTAGTCAAGTAGAGGCATACTAGTGACATACTGATTGTCTATGTATTCACACATGTACTAAGTTTTCGGCTAATACAATTCTAGCTTGAATAATAAACATTTATCATGATATAAGGAAATATAAATAACAACTTTATTATTGCCTCTAGGGCAAATTTCCTTTAGTCTCCCACTTGCACTAGAGTCAATAATCTAGTACACATCGCCATGTGATTTAACACCAATAGTTCTGTCACGCCCAATATGCGATCCTATCCAAAAGGAACTCGAAGGTCCCACCAAGGATAGACCCGCATATTGAAACACTTTTGCAAGGTGGATATCATTACATCAACATTACATAAATAGGTAGGGATACATAAAAAAGGCATACAATGCCACACGAATACAACAATACATCATACATGAGATCAACATCTGGCTACGGATGAAACACAAACAGAAGCTCAATCGACATCCATCCTGCTAGCCCAGGCTGCCGACCTAGAACCTATCCCCTGATCGAAGAAAAAGCAGAAGAAGAACTCCAAAACAAGCAAACATCACGCTCGCGTCAAGATCATCGCGTAACCTGTACCTGCAACTGTTGTTGTAGTAATCTGTGAGCCACGAGGACTCAGCAATCCCATTACCATGGGTATCAAGACTAGCAAAGCTTAATGGGAAAGGAAGGGGTAAAGTGGTGAGGTTGCACCAACGACTAAGCAAGATATGGTGGCTAACATACGCAAATCAGAGCAAGGAGAGAGCAAACGGAACGGTCGTCAACTAGTAATGATCAAGAAGTGATCCTAAACTCCAACTTACGTCAAACATAACAAGGAAACCGTGTTCACTTCCCGGACTCCGCTGAGAAGAGACCATCACGGCTACACACACGGTAGATGCATTTTAATTCGGATCTGGTGTCAAGTTATCTACAACCAGACATCAACAAATTCCCATCTGCCACATAACCACAGGCACGGCTCTCGAAAGTTTATACCCTGCAGGGGTGTCCCAACTTAGCCCATGATAAGCTCTCGCGATCAATGAAGGATATTCCTTCTCCCAGGAAGACCCGATCAGTCTCAGAGTCCCGGTTTACAAGACATTTCGACAATGGTAAAACAAAACCAGCAAGACCGCCCGATGCGCCGATATCCCGATAGGAGCTGCACATATCTCGTTCTCAGGGCAATACCGCATAAGTGAAGCGTACAGGTACCGACGTAACCCAAGTTGCCAAGGGATGGTCCCGCACGGTGCTCTAGTTTGGACCAACACTTAGACAAGCGTTGGCCCTGGGGGCTATAATAAAGATGACCCTTGAGAGAGCTACTCCCAAGGGAAAAGTAGGTGGTGGTGAGGCAAATGGTAAAACCAAGGTTGGGCCTTGCTGGAGGAGTTTTCTTCAAAGCGAACTATCGAGGGGGTCCCATAAATCACCCGACCGCGTAAGGAACGCAAAATCCGGGAACATAATACCGGTATGACGGAAACTAGGGCGGCAAGAGTCGAACAAAACACCAGGCATAAGGCCGAGCCTTCCACCCTTTACAAAATATATAGATGCATTAATTAAATAAGAGATACTGTGATATCCCAACATAACCCTGTCCACCATGGAGCAATCTTCAACTTCCCCTGCAACTAACAACGCTATAAGAGGGGCTGAGCAAAGCGGTAACATAGCCAAGCAACGGTTTGCTGGGAAGGGTGTCAAGGGTTAGAGGTTCATGGCAATTTGGGAGGCTTGAAGAACAAGTGATAGGAAGCGCAGCAAAGCGATAGAACGAAGCAACTAGCATAGCAATGATAGTAGTGAGATCCAGGGTAACGGTCATCTTTCCTGAAATCCCGCAAGGAAGAAGAACGAGTCCATGAATAAGATGAAGCCACGAAAACGAACCACACGTAGACGAACGCATCCTCACGATCGCAACGAAACGGGAACTATCGAGAAGAAGCACACAACATGGTAAACACACCACACATAGACAAGACATGATGCACAACAAGCATGATGCATGACAAAGCTACATGAAGCTACTCATGGCAAGATATGATGCAAACAAGAACAACACATCAAGGCAAGTTTAAATGAGGCCGGGAACAACATATAACAATTCCGGTAAGTCCTCATATGCAAGTTTAAAAGTTGGTCCAGAACTGAATAAACATTAAGTTGAAGTTGTTAAACAGCAAGTTAAAGAGCACCAAGACAATCTACACGAAATTCTAGTCAAGTTACATATAAAGTTCATTAGATTTGGAGCTACGGCCTAGAAGATATGAGCAAAACAAGTTAA
>NW_025229474.1:9323-10454 GCF_018294505.1 Triticum aestivum | reverse complement strand
CATGGCATCGATGCAAAATGCATTCAAACATCAAGCAAACACCTCAAAACAAGGATGCAACATGATAATATGAAACAACATGCAAAATCAAGCAAGTTTCATATAGAGCACACTCAAAACGGAGCAACGGTTCAACACATACACTATACAAAGCATAACAACAATCTGTCCATAACAGCAACTAGGAATCTTGCAAGCATCAAAACAATATGCTACAGCACCCCAACATAAGAACAAAAGGCATGAGCATGAAGTACAGGTAAAGCACAACAAAACATGAACACTGAGCTATCTCCAGAAAAGACTAGAACATGCTCAAAAGGACATGGGAAGATTGCAAATTATAACAGTTTCAGACTTATCAGAAAATAACACCAGGTTGCAATGTTTAGAGCTATCAAACAACATGTTACAAGAACTTATAATGGAAAACAAAGGCATGGCATGAATCGACTAATAGCATAGAACAAAAGACCCTTACGAACCATGAGCCAAAAGGGCACAGAAAATATGATGGCACCCATGTAAACATGGCAAGTTATATGACAGATTCATACATGGCAGGAACAACAATAAGTAGGCATGTTGGTGAGCTTGAACCACTCACCACAAATCAATACATGGCATGGAAAGGCAACCAACAGTAAGTATACATGTTTATGAAGCTAACAATGGCAAGAACAAGTTCATATGGTGCATGGATCACTAGCAAAACACATGGCCAAAACTGAACTTAATGTTAACAGGCTGATGGCAACATTATTTAGCAAGTTTGGAGCAAGATAACAACATGATACAGCAGGCTATAAATGCATCAAGGGGCATGAATGGATAGAGCATGATATGTATAACAAAACATATTTAGTGAACATCTCGAGATTATGCACGAAATGACTTGTAGCAGCAGGTTAACATAGCAACAAAATATAACAGATCTGTCAGGAAAACATCAACAGCAAGTACCCTACTTCACGTTCTCGATGCACTCAGCACACAACTCACACAAATACATGGATAGCACCTCTGGAAAGATGGCATATCATAGATCAAAACACATGTAGACATCAACCTCATAGGATGCACACATCAAACATGGCAAAAATGACAAATGAGCATGTTATAACAGTTCCA
>NW_025229474.1:7043-7911 GCF_018294505.1 Triticum aestivum | reverse complement strand
GGCGCGACACGTGTCAGATCCTGGTTCGCCGGCGGGCGGCGGCTGGACATGTCCGGTCCGATCCGGATGTGTCCGGCGGCGGAGAGGAGCGGGGCTAGGGTTTGGACAGGGATTGATCCGCGAATTTCGGGGGGAGGGGCTTATTTATAGGTAGAGGGAGCTAGGAGAGTCCAAATGAGGAGCGGTTTTTGCCCACACGATCGTGATCGAACGACCCAGAGCATGGAGGGGAGTTTGCTGGGTTTTGGGCCACTTTGGAGGGGGTGTTGGGCTGCACACAAAAGAGGCCTTTGCGGTTACCCGGTTAACCGTTGGAGTATCAAATGATCTCCAAATGGCACGAAACTTGACAGGCGGTCTACCGGTGCTATACCAAGGCCGCTTGGCAAATCTCGGTCCATTCCGAGAACATTTAATACCCGCTCACCACAAGAGACAAAAGGGGACACCGGAGGACATAGGAGTGCCGGATTGCAAAACGGACAACGGGGAAAAAGCTCGGATGCATGAGATGAACACGTATGCAAAAAGAGATGAACATGATGACATGATATGAAATGCAGATGATGACATGGAAAAGTGCAACATGCAAGCAAATGGCATGGAAACGACGACGAATAACTGGCGGACACCTGGCGCAACGAATCCGGGGCGTTACAACACTCCTCCACTAACAAGAGACCTCGTCCCGAGATCTTAGGACCGAGACGGAAGGGAAAAGGGATGAGGTGAAACAAGAACTCAAGAGAAGGAGCAAAGAATCGAGAGCACTCGAGAAGAAGAGAGGAATGATGAGAATGACGAGAATCGAAAGCTCATGGAATTAGATAGACTATGTAACCACTCCTGTTAGAACGAGATAAGAAAC
>NW_025229474.1:0-4326 GCF_018294505.1 Triticum aestivum | reverse complement strand
TTTTTTTTTTGAAATTACTACGTTCCCCAACAGTGGCATCCGAGCCTAGGTTTTATGCGTTGATGTTATATGCACGAGTAGAACACAAGTGAGTTGTGGGCGATACAAGTCATACTGCTTACCAGCATGTCATACTTTGGTTCGGCATTACTGTGAGATGAAGCGGCCCGAACCGACATTACGCATACGCTTACGCGAGACTGGTTTCACCGTTACGAGCACTCGTGCTTAAAGGTGGCTGGCGGGTGTCTGTCTCTCTCACTTAAGCTGAATCGATTGTGGCTACGCCCGGTCTTTGCGAAGGTTAAAACAGCACCAACTTGACGAACTATCGTTGTGGTTTTTGATGCGTAGGTAAGAATGGTTCTTGCTAAAGCCCGTAGCAGCCACGTAAAATTTGCAACAACAAAGTAGAGGACGTCTAACTTGTTTTTGCAGGGCATATTGTGATGTGATATGGTCAAGACGTGATGCTATATTTTATTGTATGAGATGATCATGTTTTGTAACCGAAGTTATCGGCAACTGGCAGGAGCCATATGGTTGTCGCTTTATTGTATGAAATGCAAACACCCTGTAATTGCTTTACTTTATCACTAAGCGGTAGCGATAGTCGTAGAAGCAATAGATGGCGTAACAACAATGATGCTACGATGGAGATCAAGGTGTCGCGCCGGTGACGATGGTGATCACGATGGTGCTTCGAAGATGGAGATCACAAGCACAAGATGATGATGGCCATATCATATCACTTATATTGATTGCATGTGATGTTTATCCTTTATGCATCTTATCTTGCTTTGATTGACGGTAGCATTTTAAGATGATCTCTTACTAAATATCAAGAAGTGTTCTCCCTGAGTATGCACCGTTGCGAAAGTTCTTCGTGCTGAGACACCACGTGATGATCGGGTGTGATAGGCTCTACGTTCAAATACAACGGGTGCAAAACAGTTGCACACGCGGAATACTCGGGTTAAACTTGATGAGCCTAGCATATACAGATATGGCCTCGGAACACGGAGACCGAAAAGGTCGAGCGTGAATCATATAGTAGATATGATCAACATAGTGATGTTCACCATTGAAACTACTCCATCTCACGTGATTATCGGACATGGTTTAGTTGATTTGGATCACGTGATCACTTAGATGACTAGAGAGATGTCTGTCTAAGTGGGAGTTCTTAAGTAATATGATTAATTGAACATAAATTTATCATGAACTTAGTCCTGGTAGTATTTTGCAAATTATGTTGTAGATCAATCTTGCGTTGTTGCTTTCATATGTTTATTTTGATATGTTCCTAGAGAAAACTGTGTTGAAAGATGTTAGTAGCAATGATGCGGATTGGATCCGTGATCTGAGGTTTATCCTCATTGCTGCACAGAATAATTATGTCCTTGATGCACCGCTAGGTGACAAACCTATTGCAGGAGCAGATGTAGACGTTATGAACGTTTGGCTAGCTCAATATGATGACTACTTGATAGTTTAGTGCACCATGCTTAATGGCTTAGAATCGGGACTTCAAAGACGTTTTGAACGTCATGGACCATATGAGATGTTCCAGAAATTGAAGTTGATATTTCAAGCAAATACCCGAGTTGAGAGATATGAAGTCTCCAACAAGTTCTATAGCTAAAAGATGGAGGAGAATCGCTCAACTAGTGAGCATGTGCTCAGATTGTCTGTGTACTTCAACCGCTTGAATCAAGTGGGAGTTAATCTTCCAGATAAGATAGTGATTGACAGAATTCTCTAGTCACCATCACTAAGTTACTAGAACTTCGTGATGAACTATAGTATGCAAGGGATGACGAAAATGATTCCCGAGCTCTTCGTGATATTGAAATCGACGAAGGTAGAAATCAAGAAAGAGCATCAAGTGTTGATGATTGACAAGACCACTAGTTTCAAGAAAAGGGCAAAGGGAAAGAAAGGGAACTTCAAGTGGAAAGACAAGCAAGTTGTCACTCCTGTGAAGAAGCCCAAAGCTGGACCATAGCCTGAAACTGAGTGCTTACACTGCAAAGGAAATGGTCACTGGAAGCGGAAATGCCCTGAACATTTGGTGGATAAGAAGGATGGCAAAGTGAACAAAGGTATATTTGATATACAGGTTCTTGATATGTGCCTTACTAGTGTTTATAGTAGCTCCTGAGTATTTGATACTTGTTTGGTTGCTAAGATTAGTAACTCGAAACAGGAGTTATAGAATAAATAGAGACTAGTTGAAGGGGAAGTGACGATGAGTATTGGAAGTAGTTCCAAGATTGATATGATCATCATCACACACTCCCTAAACTTTCGGGATAAGTGTTAAACCTAAATAAATGTTATTTAGCGTTTGCGTTGAGCATGAATATGATTTGATCATATTTATTGCAATACGGTTATTCATTTAAAGTCGGAGAATAATTGTTGTTCTGTTTACATGAATAAAACCTTCAATGGTCATACACCCAATGAAAATAGTTTATTGGATCTCGATCGTAGTGATACACATATTCATAATATTGATGCCAAAAGATGCAAAGTTAATAATGATAGTGCAACTTATTTGTGGCACTACCGTTTGGGTCATATCGGTGTAAAGCGCATGAAGAAACTTCATAAAGATGGATTTTCGGAATCACTTGGTTATGAATCATTTGATGCTTGCGAACCGTGCCTTTTGGGCAAGATGACTAAAACTCCGTTCTTCGGAACAATGGAACGAGCAACAAACTTATTGGAAATAATACATACCGATGTATGCGATCCAATGAGTGTTGATGCTTGTGGCAAGTATCGTTATTTTCTGACCTTCACAAGATGATTTGAGCAGATATGGGTATATCTACTTGATGAAACATAAGTCAGAAATAGTTGAAAGGTTCAAAGAATTTCAGAGTGAAGTGGAAAAATCATCGTAACAAGAAAATAAAGTTTCTGCAATCTGATCACGGAGACGAATATTTGAGTTACGAGTTTGGTCTTCAATTAAAACAATGTGGAATAGTTTCACAGCTCACACCACCTGGAAGACCACAACGTTATGGTGTGTCCGAACATCGTAAACGCACTTTATTGGATATGGTGCGATCTATGATGTCTCTTACTGATTTACCATTGTCATTTTGGGGTTATGCATTAGAGACAACTGCATTCACGTTAAAAGGGCACCATCTAAATCCATTGAGATGACACCATATGAACTGTGGTTTAGCAAGAAACCCAAGTTGTCGTTTCTTAAAGTTTGGGGGTACGATGCTTATGTGAAAAAGTTTCATCCTGTTAAGCTCAAACCCAAATCGGAGAAGTGCGTCTTCATAGAATACCTGAAGGAAACTGTTGGGTACACCTTCTATCACAGATCCGAAGGCAAGATATTCGTTGCTAAAAATGGATCCTTTCTAGAGAAGGAGTTTCTCTCGAAAGAAGTGGGTGGGAGGAAAGTAGAGCTTGATAAAGGTAATTTGTACCTTCTCCCGAATTGGAAAATAGTTCATCACTGAAATCAGTTCCAGTGATTCCGACACCAATTAGTGAGGAAGCTAATGATGATGATCATGAAACTTCAGATCAAGTTACTACAGAACCTCGTAGGTCTTCTAAAGTACAGTCCACACCAGAGTGGTACGGTAATTCTGTTCTGGAAGTCATGTCACTAGACCATGATGAACCTACGAACTATGAGGAAGCGATGATGAGCCTAGATTCCGCGAAATGGCTTGAGGCCATGAAATCTGAGATGGGATCCATGTATGAGAACAAAATGTGGACTTTGGTGGAGTTGCCCGATGATCGGCAAGCCATATTGTATAAATGGATCTTCAAGAGGAAGACAGATGCTGATAGTAGTGTTACTATCTACAAAGCTCGACTTGTCGCAAAAAGGTTTTTGACAAGTTTAAGGTGTTGACTACAATGAGATTTTCTCAACTGTAGCTATGCTTAAGTCTGTCCGAATCATGTTAGAAATTGCCACAATTTATGAAATCAGGCAAATGGATGTCAAAACTGCATTCCTTAATGGTTATCTTAAAGAAGAGTTGTATATGATGCAACCAGAAGGTTTTGTCAATCCTAAAGGTGTTAACAAAATGTGCAAGCTCCAGTGATCCATTTATGGACTGGTGCAAGCATCTCAGAGTTGGAATATACGCTTTGATAAGTCGATCAAAGCATATAGTTTTGTACAGACTTACGGTGGAGCCTGTATTTACAAAAAAGTGAGTGGGAGCACTACAACATTTTTGATAAGTATATGTGAATGACATATTGTTGATCGGAAATAATGTAGAATTATTCTGCAAAGCATGAAAGGATACTTGAATAAGA
>NW_025229473.1:21084-22486 GCF_018294505.1 Triticum aestivum | reverse complement strand
TGTGGCTTTGAATGGTGCATTTTGAACACACAAAAAGTCAGGAGTTCAAATAAGTTTAAAAAAATGAAATCCCTTTGTAACAGATGAGTTTCCGGATGAAATCCTGATACTTTGAAAGAGATTGTCCGTTTTGTACACGAAGTGCATCCAGTTTTTGCCGTAACCCTCTCAACTTTCTTGCACATGCAATGTGGATGAAATGATGATATCATGCCAACTTTCAACCTATTCAGAGTTCATTTGAAATGCTTTTCAATTTTAGGGTCTTATAGCTCAAAATAATTAGTAAATGCTTGAAAAATAACAAATGAAGTCAGAAAGGATTGAAAAATGATGATGTGGCTTTAAATGGTGCATTTTGAACACACAAAAAGTCAGGAGTTCAAATAAGTTTAAAAAATGAAATCCTTTGTAACAGACGAGTTTCCGTATGAAATCCTGATACTTTGAAAGAGATTGTCCGTTTTGTACATGAAGTGCATCCAGTTTTTGCCGTAACCCTCTGAACTTTCTTGCACATGCTATGTGGATGAAATGATGATATCATGCCAACTTTCAACCTTTTCAGGGTTCATTTGAAATGCTTTTCAATTTTAGGGTCTTATAGCTCAAAATAATTAGTAAATGCATGAAAAATAACAAATGAAGTCAGAAAGGATTGAAAAATGATGATGTGGCTTTGAATGGTGCATTTTGAACA
The DNA here is from genome assembly GCF_018294505.1 of Triticum aestivum. NCBI lineage: Eukaryota > Viridiplantae > Streptophyta > Magnoliopsida > Poales > Poaceae > Triticum > Triticum aestivum. The sequence continues at coordinate 21,786 of NW_025229473.1, read as the reverse complement.
CACAAAAAGTCAGGAGTTCAAATAAGTTTAAAAAAATGAAATCCCTTTGTAACAGACGAGTTTCCGGATGAAATCCTGATACTTTGAAAGAGATTGTCCGTTTTGTACACGAAGTGCATCCAGTTTTTGCCGTAACCCTCTCAACTTTCTTGCACATGATATGTGGATGAAATGATGATATCATGCCAACTTTCAACCTTTTCAGAGTTCATTTGAAATGCTTTTCAATTTTTGGGTCTTATAGCTCAAAATAATTAGTAAATGCATGAAAAATAACAAATGAAGTCAGAAAGGATTGAAAAATGATGATGTGGCTTTGAATGGTGCATTTTGAACACACAAAAAGTCAGGAGTTCAAATAAGTTTAAATATGAAATCCTTTGTAACAGACGAGTTTCCGTATGAAATCCTGATACTTTGAAAGAGATTGTCCGTTTTGTACATGAAGTGCATCCAGTTTTTGCCGTAACCCTCTCAACTTTCTTGCACATGCTATGTGGATGAAATGATGATATCATGCCAACTTTCAACCTTTTCAGGGTTCATTTGAAATGCTTTTCAATTTTAGGGTCTTATAGCTCAAAATAATTAGTAAATGCATGAAAAATAACAAATGAAGTCAGAAAGGATTGAAAAATGATGATGTGGCTTTGAATGGTGCATTTTGAACACACAAAAAGTCAGGAGTTCAAATAAGTTTTA
>NW_025229473.1:17445-21031 GCF_018294505.1 Triticum aestivum | reverse complement strand
AGACGAGTTTCCGGATGAAATCCTGATACTTTGAAAGAGATTGTCCGTTTTGTACATGAAGTGCATCCAGTTTTTGCCGTAACCCTCTCAACTTTCTTGCACATGCTATGTGGATGAAATGATGATATCATGCCAACTTTCAACCTTTTCAGAGTTAATTTGAAATGCTTTTCAATTTTAGGGTCTTATAGCTCAAAATAATTAGTAAATGCATGAAAAATAACAAATGAAGGCAGAAAGGATTGAAAAATGATGATGTGGCTTTGAATGGTGCATTTTGAACACACAAAAAGTCAGGAGTTCAAATAAGTTTAAAAAATGAAATCCTTTGTAACAGACGAGTTTCCGTATGAAATCCTGATACTTTGAAAGAGATTGTCCGTTTTGTACATGAAGTGCATCCAGTTTTTGCCGTAACCCTCTCAACTCTATTGCACATGCTATGTGGATGAAATGATGATATCATGGCAACTTTCAACCTTTTCAGGGTTCATTTGAAATGCTTTTCAATTTTAGGGTCTTATAGCTGAAAATAATTAGTAAATGCATGAAAAATAACAAATAAAGTCAGAATGGGTTGAAAAATGATGATGTGGCTTTGAATGGTGCATTTTGAACACACAAAAAGTCAGGAGTTCAAATAAGTTTAAAAAAATGAAATCCCTTTGTAACAGACGAGTTTCCGGATGAAATCCTGATACTTTGAAAGAGATTGTCCGTTTTGTACACGAAGTGCATCCAGTTTTTGCCGTAACCCTCTCAACTTTCTTGCAGATGATATGTGGATGAAATGATGATATCATGCCAACTTTCAACCTTTTCAGAGTTCATTTGAAATGCTTTTCAATTTTAGCGTCTTATAGCTCAAAATAATTAGTAAATGCATGAAAAATAACAAATGAAGTCAGAAAGGATTGAAAAATGATGATGTGGCTTTGAATGGTGCATTTTGAACACACAAAAAGTCAGGAGTTCAAATAAGTTTAAAAAATGAAAGCCTTTGTAACAGACGAGTTTCCGTATGAAATCCTAATACTTTGAAAGAGATTGTCCGTTTTGTACATGAAGTGCATCCAGTTTTTGCCGTAACCCTCTCAACTTTCTTGCACATGCTATGTGGATGAAATGATGATATCATGCCAACTTTCAACCTTTTCAGAGTTCATTTGAAATGCTTTTCAATTTTAGGGTCTTATAGCTCAAAATAATTAGTAAATGCATGAAAAATAACAAATGAAGTCAGAAAGGATTGAAAAATGATGATGTGGCTTTGAATGGTGCATTTTGAACACACAAAAAGTCAGGAGTTTAAATAAGTTTTAAAAAATGAAATCCCTTTGTAACAGACGAGTTTCCGGATGAAATCCTGATACTTTGAAAGAGATTGTCCGTTTTGTACACGAAGTGCATCCAGTTTTTGCCGTAACCCTCTCAACTTTCTTGCACATGCTATGTGGATGAAATGATGATATCATGCCAACTTTCAACCTTTTCAGAGTTCATTTGAAATGCTTTTCAATTTTAGGGTCTTATAGCTCAAAATAATTAGTAAATGCATGAAAAATAACAAATGAAGTCAGAAAGGATTGAAAAATGATGATGTGGCTTTGAATGGTGCATTTTGAACACACACAAAGTCAGGAGTTCAAATAAGTTTAAAAAATGAAATCCCTTTGTAACAGACGAGTTTCCGGATGAAATCCTGATACTTTGAAAGAGATTGTCCGTTTTGTACACGAAGTGCATCCAGTTTTTGCCGTAACCCTCTCAACTTTCTTGCACATGCTATGTGGATGAAATGATGATATCATGCCAACTTTCAACCTTTTCAGAGTTCATTTGAAATGCTTTTCAATTTAAAGTCTTATAGCTCAAAATAATTAGTAAATGCATGAGAAATAACAAATGAAGTCAGAAAGGATTGAAAAATGATGATGTGGCTTTGAATGGTGCATTTTGAACACACAAAAAGTCAGGAGTTCAAATAAGGTTTAAAAAATGAAATCCCTTTGTAACAGACGAGTTTCCGGATGAAATCCTGATACTTTGAAAGAGATTGTCCGTTTTGTACACGAAGTGCATCCAGTTTTTGCCGTAACCCTCTCAACTTTCTTGCACATGCTATGTGGATGAAATGATGATATCATGCCAACTTTCAACCTTTTGAGAGTTCATTTGAAATGCTTTTCAATTTTAGGGTCTTATAGCTCAAAATAATTAGTAAATGCATGAAAAATAACAAATGAAGTCAGAAAGGATTGAAAAATGATGATGTGGCTTTGAATGGTGCATTTTGAACACACAAAAAGTCAGGAGTTCAAATAAGTTTTAAAAAATGAAATCCCTTTGTAACAGACGAGTTTCCGGATGAAATCCTGATACTTTGAAAGAGATTGTCCGTTTTGTACACGAAATGCATCCAGTTTTTGCCGTAACCCTCTCAACTTTCTTGCACATGCTATGTGGATGAAATGATGATATCATGCCAACTTTCAACCTTTTCAGAGTTCGTTTGAAATGCTTTTCAATTTTAGGGTCTTATAGCTCAAAATAATTAGTAAATGCATGAAAAATAACAAATGAAGTCAGAAAGGATTGAAAAATGATGATGTGGCTTTGAATGGTGCATTTTGAACACACAAAAAGTCAGGAGTTCAAATAAGTTTAAAAAATGAAATCCTTTGTAACAGACGAGTTTCCGTATGAAATCCTGATACTTTGAAAGAGATTGTCCGTTTTGTACATGAAGTGCATCCAGTTTTTGCCGTAACCCTCTCAACTCTATTGCACATGCTATGTGGATGAAATGATGATATCATGCCAACTTTCAACCTTTTCAGGGTTCATTTGAAATGCTTTTCAATTTTAGGGTCTTATAGCTGAAAAAAATTAGTAAATGCATGAAAAATAACAAATGAAGTCAGAAAGGGTTGAAAAATGATGATGTGGCTTTGAATGGTGCATTTTGAACACACAAAAAGTCAGGAGTTCAAATAAGTTTAAAAAAATGAAATCCCCTTGTAACCGACGAGTTTCCGGATGAAATCCTGATACTTTCAAAGATATTGTCCGTTTTGTACACGAAGTGCATCCAGTTTTTGCCGTAACCCTCTCAACTTTCTTGCACATGATATGTGGATGAAATGATGATATCATGCCAACTTTCAAACTTTTCAGAGTTCATTTGAAATGCTTTTCAATTTTAGCGTCTTATAGCTCAAAATAATTAGTAATTGCATGAAAAATAACAAATGAAGCCAGAAAGGATTGAAAAATGATGATGTGGCTTTGAATGGTGCATTTTGAACACACAAAAAGTCAGGAGTTCAAATAAGTTTAAAAAGTGAAAGCCTTTGTAACAGACGAGTTTCCGTATGAAATCCTGATACTTTGAAAGAGATTGTCCGTTTTGTACATGAAGTGCATCCAGTTTTTGCCGTAACCCTCTCAACTTTCTTGCACATGCTATGTGGATGAAATGATGATATCATGCCAACTTTCAACCTTTTCAGAGTTCATTTGAAATGCTTTTCAATTTTAGGGTCTTATAGCTCAAAATAATTAGTAAATGCATGAAAAATAACAA
>NW_025229473.1:15043-15709 GCF_018294505.1 Triticum aestivum | reverse complement strand
AGTTTTTGCCGTAACCCTCTCAACTCTATTGCACATGCTATGTGGATGAAATGATGATATCATGCCAACTTTCAACCTTTTCAGGGTTCATTTGAAATGCTTTTCAATTTTAGGGTTTTATAGCTCAAAATAATTATTAAATGCATGAAAAATAACAAATGGAGTCAGAAAGGATTGAAAAATGATGATGTGGCTTTGAATGGTGCATTTTGAACACACAAAAAGTCAGGAGTTCAAATAAGTTTAAAAAAATGAAATCCCTTTGTAACAGACGAGTTTCTGGATGAAATCCTGATACTTTGAAAGATATTGTCCATTTTGTACACGAAGTGCATCCAGTTTTTGCCGTAACCCTATCAACTTTCTTGCACATGCCATGTGGATGAAATGATGATATCATGCCAACTTTCAACCTTTTCAGGGTTCATTTGAAATGCTTTTCAATTTTAGGGCCTTATAGCTCAAAATAATTAGTAAATGCATGAAAAATAACAAATGAAGTCAGAAAGGATTGAAAAATGATGATGTGGCTTTGAATGGTGCATTTTGAACACACAAAAAGTCAGGAGTTCAAATAAGTTTAAAAAATGAAATCCTTTGTAACAGACGAGTTTCCGTATGAAATCCTGATACTTTGAAAGAGATTGTCCGTTTTGTACATGAAGT
>NW_025229473.1:9165-10474 GCF_018294505.1 Triticum aestivum | reverse complement strand
AACAGACGAGTTTCCATATGAAATCCTGATACTTTGAAAGAGATTGTCCGTTTTGTACATGAAGTGCATCCAGTTTTTGCCGTAACCCTCTCAACTTTCTTGCACATGCTATGTGGATGAAATGATGATATCATGCCAACTTTCAACCTTTTCAGAGTTCATTTGAAATGCTTTTCAATTTTAGGGTCTTATAGCTCAAAATAATTAGTAAATGCATGAAAAATAACAAATGAAGTCAGAAAGGATTGAAAAATGATGATGTGGCTTTGAATGGTGCATTTTGAACACACAAAAAGTCAGGAGTTCAAATAAGTTTAAAAAAATGCAATCCCTTTGTAACAGACGAGTTTTCGGATGAAATCCTGATACTTTGAAAGAGATTGTCCGTTTTGTACACGAAGTGCATCCAGTTTTTGCCGTAACCCTCTCAACTTTCTTGCACATGCTATGTGGATGAAATGATGATATCATGCCAACTTTCAACCTTTTCAGAGTTCATTTGAAATGCTTTTCAATTTTACGGTCTTATAGCTCAAAATAATTAGTAAATGCATGAAAAACAACAAATGAAGTCAGAAAGGATTGAAAAATGATGATGTGGCTTTGAATGGTGCATTTTGAACACACAAAAAGTCAGGAGTTCAAATAAGTTTAAAAAATGAAATCCTTTGTAACAGACGAGTTTCCGTATGAAATCCTGATACTTTGAAAGAGATTGTCCGTTTTGTACATGAAGTGCATCCACTTTTTGCCGTAACCCTCTCAACTCTATTGCACATGCTATGTGGATGAAATGATGATATCATGCCAACTTTCAACCTTTTCAGGGTTCATTTGAAATGCTTTTCAATTTTAGGGTCTTATAGCTGAAAATAATTAGTAAATGCATGAAAAATAACAAATGAAGTCAGAAAGGGTTGAAAAATGATGATGTGGCTTTGAATGGTGCATTTTGAACACACAAAAAGTCAGGAGTTCAAATAAGTTTAAAAAAATGAAATCCCTTTGTAACAGACGAGTTTCCGGATGAAATCCTGATACTTTAAAAGATATTGTCCGTTTTGTACACGAAGTGCATCCAGTTTTTGCCGTAACCCTCTCAACTTTCTTGCACATGATATGTGGATGAAATGATGATATCATGCCAACTTTCAACCTTTTCAGGGTTCATTTGAAATGCTTTTCAATTTTAGGGTCTTATAGCTCAAAATAATTAGTAAATGCATGAAAAATAACAAATGAAGTCAGAAAGGATTGAAAAATGATGACGTGGCTTTGAATGGTGCATTTTGAACACACAAAAAGTCAG
>NW_025229473.1:6638-7252 GCF_018294505.1 Triticum aestivum | reverse complement strand
CGTTTTGTACATGAAGTGCATCCAGTTTTTGCCGTAACCCTCTCAACTTTCTTGCACATGCTATGTGGATGAAATGATGATATCATGCCAACTTTCAACCTTTTCAGGGTTCATTTGAAATGCTTCTCAATTTTAGGGTCTTATAGCTCAAAATAGTTAGTAAATGCACGAAAAATAACTAATGAAGTCAGAAAGGATTGAAAAATGATGATGTCGCTTTGAATGGTGCATTTTGAACACACAAAAAGTCAGGAGTTCAAATAAGTTTTAAAAATGAAATCCCTTTGTAACAGACGAGTTTCCGGATGAAATCCTGATACTTTGAAAGAGATTGTCCGTTTTGTACACGAAGTGCATCCAGTTTTTTACCGTACCCCTCTCAACTTTCTTGCACATGCTATGTGGATGAAATGATGATATCATGCCAACTTTCAACCTTTTCAGAGTTCATTTGAAATGCTTTTCAATTTTAGGGTCTTATAGCTCAAAATAATTAGTAAATGCATGAAAAATAACAAATGGAGTCAGAAAGGATTGAAAAATGATGATGTGGCTTTGAATGGTGCATTTTGAACACACAAAAAGTCAGGAGTTCAAATAAGTTTTACAAAATG
>NW_025229473.1:0-978 GCF_018294505.1 Triticum aestivum | reverse complement strand
GAAGTGCATCCAGTTTTTGCCGTAACCCTCTCAACTTTCTTGCACATGCTATGTGGATGAAATGATGATATCATGCCAACTTTCAACCTTTTCAGAGTTCATTTGAAATGCTTTTCAATTTTAGGGTCTTATAGCTCAAAATAATTAGTAAATGCATGAAAAATAACAAATGAAGTCAGAAAGGATTGAAAAATGATGATGTGGCTTTGAATGGTGCATTTTGAACACACAAAAAGTCAAGAGTTCAAATAAGTTTAAAAAATGAAATCCTTTGTAACAGACGAGTTTCCGTATGAAATCCTGATACTTTGAAAGAGATTGTCCGTTTTGTACATAAAGTGCATCCAGTTTTTGCCGTAACCCTCTCAACTCTATTGCACATGCTATGTGGATGAAATGATGATATCATGCCAACTTTCAACCTTTTCAGGGTTCATTTGAAATGCTTTTCAATTTTAGGGTCTTATAGCTCAAAATAATTATTAAATGCATGAAAAATAACAAATGGAGTCAGAAAGGATTGAAAAATGATGATGTGGCTTTGAATGGTGCATTTTGAACACACAAAAAGTCAGGAGTTCAATTAAGTTTAAAAAAATGAAATCCCTTTGTAACAGACGAGTTTCTGGATGAAATCCTGATACTTTGAAAGATATTGTCCATTTTGTACACGAAGTGCATCCAGTTTTTGCCGTAACCCTATCAACTTTCTTGCACATGCCATGTGGATGAAATGATGATATCATGCCAACTTTCAACCTTTTCAGGGTTCATTTGAAATGCTTTTCAATTTTAGGGCCTTATAGCTCAAAATAATTAGTAAATGCATGAAAAATAACAAATGAAGTCAGAAAGGATTGAAAAATGATGATGTGGCTTTGAATGGTGCATTTTGAACACACAAAAAGTCAGGAGTTCAAATAAGTTTAAAAAATGAAATCCTTTGTAACAGACGAGTTTCCGTATGAAATCCTGATA
>NW_025229472.1:9277-22495 GCF_018294505.1 Triticum aestivum | reverse complement strand
GGGGACCTAGAGCAATTTCCACGATCGATGAACCCCGGGGTTCGTTTATGTGTCCGTCGTCAACACTGAGAGTTTTGGCCAATTCTGACAGGTTTCGTGGACTATTACTCACCGTTTTGAGGTCCCGAAGCGATTTCCATAGTTGTTGAACCCCAAGGTGTCCTTACGTGTTGGTCATCAACACTCGCAGTTTTGGCAGATTCTGGCCCGTTTCATGGACTATTACTCACCGTTTTGGGGTCCCAAAGCGATTTCCATGGTTGTCGAACTCCAAGGTGCGCTTACGTGTCGGTCATCAACAATCACAGTTTGGGCCGATTCTGGCCCGTTTCTTGGACTACTACTCTATTTTGGGGTCTCAGAGTCATTTCCATGATTGACGAACCCCAGGGTGCGTTTACGTGTCGATCATCAACACTCACATATTTGGCCGAATCGTGTCCGTTTCGTGCACTATTACTCAATGTTTTGGAGACCTAGAGCAATTTCGACGATTGATGAACCCCAGGGTGCATTTATGTGTCTGTTGTCAACACTCACAGTTTTGGCCAATTCTGACATGTTTCGTGGACTATTACTCACAGTTTTGGGGTCCCGAAGTGATTTCCATAGTTGTTGAACTCCAAGGTGTGCTTACGTGTTGGTCATCAACACTCACAGTTTTGCTTGATTCTGGCCCGTTTCATGGACTATTACTCACCGTTTTGGGGTCCCGAAGCGATTTCCATGGTTGTCGAACTCCAAGGTGCGCTTACGTGTCGGTCATCAACAATCACAGTTTGGGCCGATTCTGGCCCGTTTCTTGGACTACTACTCTATTTTGGGGTCTCGGAGTCATTTCCATGATTGACGAACCCCAGGGCGCGTTTACGTGTCGGTGATCAACACTCACATATTCGCCGATTCTAGTCCGTTTTGTGCACTATCACTCATCCTTTTGGGGACCTAGAGCAATTTCCACGATCGATGAACCCCGGGGTTCGTTTATGTGTCCGTCGTCAACACTGAGAGTTTTGGCCAATTCTGACAGGTTTCGTGGACTATTACTCACCGTTTTGAGGTCTCGAAGCGATTTCCATAGTTGTTGAACCCCAAGGTGTCCTTACGTGTTGGTCATCAACACTCGCAGTTTTGGCAGATTCTGGCCCGTTTCATGGACTATTACTCACCGTTTTGGGGTCCCAAAGCGATTTCCATGGTTGTCGAACTCCAAGGTGCGCTTACGTGTCGGTCATCAACAATCACAGTTTGGGCCGATTCTGGCCCGTTTCTTGGACTACTACTCTATTTTGGGGTCTCAGAGTCATTTCCATGATTGATGAACCCCAGGGTGCGTTTACGTGTCGATCATCAACACTCACATATTTGGCCGAATCGTGTCCGTTTCGTGCACTATTACTCAATGTTTTGGAGACCTAGAGCAATTTCAACGATTGATGAACCCCAGGGTGCATTTATGTGTCTGTCGTCAACACTCACAGTTTTGGCCAATTCTGACATGTTTCGTGGACTATTACTCACAGTTTTGGGGTCCCGAAGTGATTTCCATAGTTGTTGAACTCCAAGGTGTGCTTACGTGTTGGTCATCAACACTCACAGTTTTGGTTGATTCTGGCCCGTTTCATGGACTATTACTCACCGTTTTGGGGTCCCGAAGCGATTTCCATGGTTGTCGAACTCCAAGGTGCGCTTACGTGTCGGTCATCAACAATCACAGTTTGGGCCGATTCTGGCCCGTTTCTTGGACTACTACTCTATTTTGGGGTCTCGGAGTCATTTCCATGATTGACGAACCCCAGGGCGCGTTTACGTGTCGGTGATCAACACTCACATATTCGCCGATTCTAGTCCGTTTTGTGCACTATCACTCATCCTTTTGGGGACCTAGAGCAATTTCCACGATCGATGAACCCCGGGGTTCGTTTATGTGTCCGTCGTCAACACTGAGAGTTTTGGCCAATTCTGACAGGTTTCGTGGACTATTACTCACCGTTTTGAGGTCTCGAAGCGATTTCCATAGTTGTTGAACCCCAAGGTGTCCTTACGTGTTGGTCATCAACACTCGCAGTTTTGGCAGATTCTGGCCCGTTTCATGGACTATTACTCACCGTTTTGGGGTCCCAAAGCGATTTCCATGGTTGTCGAACTCCAAGGTGCGCTTACGTGTCGGTCATCAACAATCACAGTTTGGGCCGATTCTGGCCCGTTTCTTGGACTACTACTCTATTTTGGGGTCTCAGAGTCATTTCCATGATTGACGAACCCCAGGGTGCGTTTACGTGTCGATCATCAACACTCACATATTTGGCCGAATCGTGTCCGTTTCGTGCACTATTACTCAATGTTTTGGAGACCTAGAGCAATTTCGACGATTGATGAACCCCAGGGCGCGTTTACGTGTCGGTGATCAACACTCACATATTCGTCCGATTCTAGTCCGTTTTGTGCACTATCACTCATCCTTTTGGGGACCTAGAGCAATTTCCACGATCGATGAACCCCGGGGTTCGTTTATGTGTCCGTCGTCAACACTGAGAGTTTTGGCCAATTCTGACAGGTTTCGTGGACTATTACTCACCGTTTTGAGGTCCCGAAGCGATTTCCATAGTTGTTGAACCCCAAGGTGTCCTTACGTGTTGGTCATCAACACTCGCAGTTTTGGCAGATTCTGGCCCGTTTCATGGACTATTACTCACCGTTTTGGGGTCCCAAAGCGATTTCCATGGTTGTCGAACTCCAAGGTGCGCTTACGTGTCGGTCATCAACAATCCCAGTTTGGGCCGATTCTGGCCCGTTTCTTGGACTACTACTCTATTTTGGGGTCTCGGAGTCATTTCCATGATTGACGAACCCCAGGGTGCGTTTACGTGTCGATCATCAACACTCACATATTTGGCCGAATCGTGTCCGTTTCGTGCACTATTACTCAATGTTTTGGAGACCTAGAGCAATTTCCACGATTGATGAACCCCAGGGTGCATTTATGTGTCTGTCGTCAACACTCACAGTTTTGGCCAATTCTGACATGTTTCGTGGGCTATTACTCACGGTTTTGGGGTCCCGAAGTGATTTCCATAGTTGTTGAACTCCAAGGTGTGCTTACGTGTTGGTCATCAACACTCACAGTTTTGGTTGATTCTGGCCCGTTTCATGGACTATTACTCACCGTTTTGGGGTCCCGAAGCGATTTCCATGGTTGTCGAACTCCAAGGTGCGCTTACGTGTCGGTCATCAACAATCACAGTTTGGGCCGATTCTGGCCCGTTTCTTGGACTATTACTCTATTTTGGGGTCTCGGAGTCATTTCCATGATTGACGAACCCCAGGGCGCGTTTACGTGTCGGTGATCAACACTCACATATTCGGCCGATTCTAGTCCGTTTTGTGCACTATCACTCAGCCTTTTGGGGACCTAGAGCAATTTCCACGATCGATGAACCCCGGGGTTCGTTTATGTGTCCGTCGTCAACACTAAGAGTTTTGGCCAATTCTGACGGGTTTCGTGGACTATTACTCACCGTTTTGGGGTCCCAAAGCGATTTCCATGGTTGTCGAACTCCAAGGTGCGCTTACGTGTCGGTCATCAACAATCACAGTTTGGGCCGATTCTGGCCCGTTTCTTGGACTACTACTCTATTTTGGGGTCTCAGAGTCATTTCCATGATTGACGAACCCCAGGGTGCGTTTACGTGTCGATCATCAACACTCACATATTTGGCCGAATCGTGTCCGTTTCGTGCACTATTACTCAATGTTTTGGAGACCTAGAGCAATTTCGACGATTGATGAACCCCAGGGTGCATTTATGTGTCTGTCGTCAACACTCACAGTTTTGGCCAATTCTGACATGTTTCGTGGACTATTACTCACAGTTTTGGGGTCCCGAAGTGATTTCCATAGTTGTTGAACTCCAAGGTGTGCTTACGTGTTGGTCATCAACACTCACAGTTTTGGTTGATTCTGGCCCGTTTCATGGACTATTACTCACCGTTTTGGGGTCCCGAAGCGATTTCCATGGTTGTCGAACTCCAAGGTGCGCTTACGTGTCGGTCATCAACAATCACAGTTTGGGCCGATTCTGGCCCGTTTCTTAGACTACTACTCTATTTTGGGGTCTCGGAGTCATTTCCATGATTGACGAACCCCAGGGCGCGTTTACGTGTCGGTGATCAACACTCACATATTCGGCCGATTCTAGTCCGTTTTGTGCACTATCACTCATCCTTTTGGGGACCTAGAGCAATTTCCACGATCGATGAACCCCGGGGTTCGTTTATGTGTCCGTCGTCAACACTGAGAGTTTTGGCCAATTCTGACAGGTTTCGTGGACTATTACTCACCGTTTTGAGGTCCCGAAGCGATTTCCATAGTTGTTGAACCCCAAGGTGTCCTTACGTGTTGGTCATCAACACTCGCAGTTTTGGCAGATTCTGGCCCGTTTCATGGACTATTACTCACCGTTTTGGGGTCCCAAAGCGATTTCCATGGTTGTCGAACTCCAAGGTGCGCTTACATGTCGGTCATCAACAATCACAGTTTGGGCCGATTCTGGCCCGTTTCTTGGACTACTACTCTATTTTGGGGTCTCAGAGTCATTTCCATGATTGACGAACCCCAGGGTGCGTTTACGTGTCGATCATCAACACTCACATATTTGGCCGAATCGTGTCCGTTTCGTGCACTATTACTCAATGTTTTGGAGACCTAGAGCAATTTCGACGATTGATGAACCCCAGGGTGCATTTATGTGTCTGTCGTCAACACTCATAGTTTTGGCCAATTCTGACATGTTTCGTGGACTATTACTCACAGTTTTGGGGTCCCGAAGTGATTTCCATAGTTGTTGAACTCCAAGGTGTGCTTACGTGTTGGTCATCAACACTCACAGTTTTGGTTGATTCTGGCCCGTTTCATGGACTATTACTCACCGTTTTGGGGTCCCGAAGCGATTTCCATGGTTGTCGAACTCCAAGGTGCGCTTACGTGTCGGTCATCAACAATCACAGTTTGGGCCGATTCTGGCCCGTTTCTTGGACTACTACTCTATTTTGGGGTCTCGGAGTCATTTCCATGATTGACGAACCCCAGGGCGCGTTTACGTGTCGGTGATCAACACTCACATATTCGGCCGATTCTAGTCCGTTTTGTGCACTATCACTCATCCTTTTGGGGACCTAGAGCAATTTCCACGATCGATGAACCCCGGGGTTCGTTTATGTGTCCGTCGTCAACACTGAGAGTTTTGGCCAATTCTGACAGGTTTCGTGGACTATTACTCACCGTTTTGAGGTCCCGAAGCGATTTCCATAGTTGTTGAACCCCAAGGTGTGCTTACGTGTTGGTCATCAACACTCGCAGTTTTGGCCGATTCTGGCCCGTTTCATGGACTATTACTCACCGTTTTGGGGTCCCGAAGCGATTTCCATGGTTGTCGAATTCCAAGGTGCGCTTACGTGTCGGCCATCAACAATCACAGTTTGGGCCGATTCTGGCCCGTTTCTTGGACTATTACTCTATTTTGGGGTCTCGGAGTCATTTCCATGATTGACGAACCCCAGGGCGCGTTTACGTGTCGGTGATCAACACTCACATATTCGGCCGATTCTAGTCCGTTTTGTGCACTATCACTCAGCCTTTTGGGGACCTAGAGCAATTTCCACGATCGATGAACCCCGGGGTTCGTTTATGTGTCCGTCGTCAACACTGAGAGTTTTGGCCAATTCTGACGGGTTTCGTGGACTATTACTCACCGCTTTGGGGTCCCGAAGCGATTTCCATAGTTGTCAAACCCCAAGGTGTCCTTACGTGTTGGTCATCAACACTCACAGTTTTGGTTGATTCTGGCCCGTTTCATGGACTATTACTCACCGTTTTGGGGTCCCGAAGCGATTTCCATGGTTGTCGAACTCCAAGGTGCGCTTACGTGTCGGTCATCAACAATCACAGTTTGGGCCGATTCTGGCCCGTTTCTTGGACTACTACTCTATTTTGGGGTCTCGGAGTCATTTCCATGATTGACGAACCCCAGGGCGCGTTTACGTGTCGGTGATCAACACTCACATATTAGGCCGATTCTAGTCCGTTTTGTGCACTATCACTCATCCTTTTGGGGACCTAGAGCAATTTCCACGATCGATGAACCCCGGGGTTCGTTTATGTGTCCGTCGTCAACACTGAGAGTTTTGGCCAATTCTGACAGGTTTCGTGGACTATTACTCACCGTTTTGAGGTGCCGAAGCGATTTCCATAGTTGTTGAACCCCAAGGTGTCCTTACGTGTTGGTCATCAACACTCGCAGTTTTGGCCGATTCTGGCCCGTTTCATGGACTATTACTCACCGTTTTGGGGTCCCGAAGCGATTTCCATGGTTGTCGAACTCCAAGGTGCGCTTACGTGTCGGCCATCAACAATCACAGTTTGGGCCGATTCTGGCCCGTTTCTTGGACTATTACTCTATTTTGGGGTCTCGGAGTCATTTCCATGATTGACGAACCCCAGGGCGCGTTTACGTGTCGGTGATCAACACTCACATATTCGGCCGATTCTAGTCCGTTTTGTGCACTATCACTCAGCCTTTTGGGGACCTAGAGCAATTTCCACGATCGATGAACCCCGGGGTTCGTTTATGTGTCCGTCGTCAACACTGAGAGTTTTGGCCAATTCTGACGGGTTTCGTGGACTATTACTCACGGTTTTGGGGTCCCGAAGCGATTTCCATAGTTGTCAAACCCCAAGGTGTCCTTACGTGTTGGTCATCAACACTCGCAGTTTTGGCCGATTTTGGCCCGTTTCATGGACTATTACTCACCGTTTTGGGGTCCCAAAGCGATTTCCATGGTTGTCGAACTCCAAGGTGCGCTTACGTGTCGGTCATCAACAATCACAGTTTGGGCCGATTCTGGCCCGTTTCTTGGACTACTACTCTATTTTGGGGTCTCAGAGGCATTTCCATGACTGACGAACCCCAGGGTGCGTTTACGTGTCGGTCATCAACACTCACATATTTGGCCGAATCGTGTCCGTTTCGTGCACTATTACTCAATGTTTTGGGGACCTAGAGCAATTTCCACGATCGATGAACCCCGGGGTTCGTTTATGTGTCTGTCATCAACACTCATAGTTTTGGCCAATTCTGACGGGTTTCGTGGACTATTACTCACCGTTTTGGGGTCCCGAAGCGATTTCCATAGTTGTCGAACTCCAAGGTGTGCTTACGTGTTGGTCATCAACACTCGCAGTTTTGGCCGATTTTGGCCCGTTTCATGGACTATTACTCACCGTTTTGGGGTCCCAAAGCGATTTCCATGGTTGTCGAACTCCAAGGTGCGCTTACGTGTCGGTCATCAACAATCACAGTTTGGGCCGATTCTGGCCCGTTTCTTGGACTACTACTCTATTTTGGGGTCTCAGAGTCATTTCCATGATTGACGAACCCCAGGGTGCATTTACGTGTCGATCATCAACACTCACATATTTGGCCGAATCGTGTCCGTTTCGTGCACTATTACTCAATGTTTTGGAGACCTAGAGCAATTTCGACGATTGATGAACCCCAGGGTGCATTTATGTGTCTGTCGTCAACACTCACAGTTTTGGCCAATTCTGACATGTTTCGTGGACTATTACTCACAGTTTTGGGGTCCCGAAGTGATTTCCATAGTTGTTGAACTCCAAGGTGTGCTTACGTGTTGGTCATCAACACTCACAGTTTTGGTTGATTCTGGCCCGTTTCATGGACTATTACTCACCGTTTTGGGGTCCCGAAGCGATTTCCATGGTTGTCGAACTCCAAGGTGCGCTTACGTGTCGGTCATCAACAATCACAGTTTGGGCCGATTCTGGCCCGTTTCTTGGACTACTACTCTATTTTGGGGTCTCGGAGTCATTTCCATGATTGACGAACCCCAGGGCGCGTTTACGTGTCGGTGATCAACACTCACATATTCGGCCGATTCTAGTCCGTTTTGTGCACTATCACTCATCCTTTTGGGGACCTAGAGCAATTTCCACGATCGATGAACCCCGGGGTTCGTTTATGTGTCCGTCGTCAACACTGAGAGTTTTGGCCAATTCTGACGGGTTTCGTGGACTATTACTCACGGTTTTGGGGTCCCGAAGCGATTTCCATAGTTGTCAAACCCCAAGGTGTCCTTACGTGTTGGTCATCAACACTCACAGTTTGGGCCGATTTTGGCCCGTTTCATGGACTATTACTCACCGTTTTGGGGTCCCAAAGCGATTTCCATGGTTGTCGAACTCCAAGGTGCGCTTACGTGTCGGTCATCAACAATCACAGTTTGGGCCGATTCTGGCCCGTTTCTTGGACTACTACTCTATTTTGGGGTCTCAGAGGCATTTCCATGACTGACGAACCCCAGGGTGCGTTTACGTGTCGGTCATCAACACTCACATATTTGGCCGAATCGTGTCCGTTTCGTGCACTATTACTCAATGTTTTGGGGACCTAGAGCAATTTCCACGATCGATGAACCCCGGGGTTCGTTTATGTGTCTGTCATCAACACTCATAGTTTTGGCCAATTCTGACGGGTTTCGTGGACTATTACTCACCGTTTTGGGGTCCCGAAGCGATTTCCATAGTTGTCGAACTCCAAGGTGTGCTTACGTGTTGGTCATCAACACTCGCAGTTTTGGCCGATTTTGGCCCGTTTCATGGACTATTACTCACCGTTTTGGGGTCCCAAAGCGATTTCCATGGTTGTCGAACTCCAAGGTGCGCTTACGTGTCGGTCATCAACAATCACAGTTTGGGCCGATTCTGGCCCGTTTCTTGGACTACTACTCTATTTTGGGGTCTCAGAGTCATTTCCATGATTGACGAACCCCAGGGTGCGTTTACGTGTCGATCATCAACACTCACATATTTGGCCGAATCGTGTCCGTTTCGTGCACTATTACTCAATGTTTTGGAGACCTAGAGCAATTTCGACGATTGATGAACCCCAGGGTGCATTTATGTGTCTGTCGTCAACACTCACAATTTTGGCCAATTCTGACATGTTTCGTGGACTATTACTCACAGTTTTGGGGTCCCGAAGTGATTTCCATAGTTGTTGAACTCCAAGGTGTGCTTACGTGTTGGTCATCAACACTCACAGTTTTGGTTGATTCTGGCCCGTTTCATGGACTATTACTCACCGTTTTGGGGTCCCGAAGCGATTTCCATGGTTGTCGAACTCCAAGGTGCGCTTACGTGTCGGTCATCAACAGTCACAGTTTGGGCCGATTCTGGCCCGTTTCTTGGACTACTACTCTATTTTGGGGTCTCGGAGTCATTTCCATGATTGACGAACCCCAGGGCGCGTTTACGTGTCGGTGATCAACACTCACATATTCGGCCGATTCTAGTCCGTTTTGTGCACTATCACTCATCCTTTTGGGGACCTAGAGCAATTTCCACGATCGATGAACCCCGGGGTTCGTTTATGTGTCCGTCGTCAACACTGAGAGTTTTGGCCAATTCTGACAGGTTTCGTGGACTATTACTCACCGTTTTGAGGTCCCGAAGCGATTTCCATAGTTGTTGAACCCCAAGGTGTCCTTACGTGTTGGTCATCAACACTCGCAGTTTTGGCAGATTCTGGCCCGTTTCATGGACTATTACTCACCGTTTTGGGGTCCCAAAGCGATTTCCATGGTTGTCGAACTCCAAGGTGCGCTTACGTGTCCGTCATCAACAATCACAGTTTGGGCCGATTCTGGCCCGTTTCTTGGACTACTACTCTATTTTGGGGTCTCAGAGTCATTTCCATGATTGATGAACCCCAGGGTGCGTTTACGTGTCGATCATCAACACTCACATATTTGGCCGAATCGTGTCCGTTTCGTGCACTATTACTCAATGTTTTGGAGACCTAGAGCAATTTCGACGATTGATGAACCCCAGGGTGCATTTATGTGTCTGTCGTCAACACTCACAGTTTTGGCCAATTCTGACATGTTTCGTGGACTATTACTCACAGTTTTGGGGTCCCGAAGTGATTTCCATAGTTGTTGAACTCCAAGGTGTGCTTACGTGTTGGTCATCAACACTCACAGTTTTGGTTGATTCTGGCCCGTTTCATGGACTATTACTCACCGTTTTGGGGTCCCGAAGCGATTTCCATGGTTGTCGAACTCCAAGGTGCGCTTACGTGTCGGTCATCAACAATCACAGTTTGGGCCGATTCTGGCCCGTTTCTTAGACTACTACTCTATTTTGGGGTCTCGGAGTCATTTCCATGATTGACGAACCCCAGGGCGCGTTTACGTGTCGGTGATCAACACTCACATATTCGGCCGATTCTAGTCCGTTTTGTGCACTATCACTCATCCTTTTGGGGACCTAGAGCAATTTCCACGATCGATGAACCCCGGGGTTCGTTTATGTGTCCGTCGTCAACACTGAGAGTTTTGGCCAATTCTGACAGGTTTCGTGGACTATTACTCACCGTTTTGAGGTCCCGAAGCGATTTCCATAGTTGTTGAACCCCAAGGTGTCCTTACGTGTTGGTCATCAACACTCGCAGTTTTGGCAGATTCTGGCCCGTTTCATGGACTATTACTCACCGTTTTGGGGTCCCAAAGCGATTTCCATGGTTGTCGAACTCCAAGGTGCGCTTACATGTCGGTCATCAACAATCACAGTTTGGGCCGATTCTGGCCCGTTTCTTGGACTACTACTCTATTTTGGGGTCTCAGAGTCATTTCCATGATTGACGAACCCCAGGGTGCGTTTACGTGTCGATCATCAACACTCACATATTTGGCCGAATCGTGTCCGTTTCGTGCACTATTACTCAATGTTTTGGAGACCTAGAGCAATTTCGACGATTGATGAACCCCAGGGTGCATTTATGTGTCTGTCGTCAACACTCATAGTTTTGGCCAATTCTGACATGTTTCGTGGACTATTACTCACAGTTTTGGGGTCCCGAAGTGATTTCCATAGTTGTTGAACTCCAAGGTGTGCTTACGTGTTGGTCATCAACACTCACAGTTTTGGTTGATTCTGGCCCGTTTCATGGACTATTACTCACCGTTTTGGGGTCCCGAAGCGATTTCCATGGTTGTCGAACTCCAAGGTGCGCTTACGTGTCGGTCATCAACAATCACAGTTTGGGCCGATTCTGGCCCGTTTCTTGGACTACTACTCTATTTTGGGGTCTCGGAGTCATTTCCATGATTGACGAACCCCAGGGCGCGTTTACGTGTCGGTGATCAACACTCACATATTCGGCCGATTCTAGTCCGTTTTGTGCACTATCACTCATCCTTTTGGGGACCTAGAGCAATTTCCACGATCGATGAACCCCGGGGTTCGTTTATGTGTCCGTCGTCAACACTGAGAGTTTTGGCCAATTCTGACAGGTTTCATGGACTATTACTCACCGTTTTGAGGTCCCGAAGCGATTTCCATAGTTGTTGAACCCCAAGGTGTCCTTACGTGTTGGTCATCAACACTCGCAGTTTTGGCAGATTCTGGCCCGTTTCATGGACTATTACTCACCGTTTTGGGGTCCCAAAGCGATTTCCATGGTTGTCGAACTCCAAGGTGCGCTTACGTGTCGGTCATCAACAATCACAGTTTGGGCCGATTCTGGCCCGTTTCTTGGACTACTACTCTATTTTGGGGTCTCAGAGTCATTTCCATGATTGACGAACCCCAGGGTGCGTTTACGTGTCGATCATCAACACTCACATATTTGGCCGAATCGTGTCCGTTTCGTGCACTATTACTCAATGTTTTGGAGACCTAGAGCAATTTCGACGATTGATGAACCCCAGGGTGCATTTATGTGTCTGTCGTCAACACTCACAGTTTTGGCCAATTCTGACATGTTTTGTGGACTATTACTCACAGTTTTGGGGTCCCGAAGTGATTTCCATAGTTGTTGAACTCCAAGGTGTGCTTACATGTTGGTCATCAACACTCACAGTTTTGGTTGATTCTGGCCCGTTTCATGGACTATTACTCACCGTTTTGGGGTCCCGAAGCGATTTCCATGGTTGTCGAACTCCAAGGTGCGCTTACGTGTCGGTCATCAACAATCACAGTTTGGGCCGATTCTGGCCCGTTTCTTGGACTACTACTCTATTTTGGGGTCTCGGAGTCATTTCCATGATTGACGAACCCCAGGGCGCGTTTACGTGTCGGTGATCAACACTCACATATTCGTCCGATTCTAGTCCGTTTTGTGCACTATCACTCATCCTTTAGGGGACCTAGAGCAATTTCCACGATCGATGAACCCCGGGGTTCGTTTATGTGTCCGTCGTCAACACTGAGAGTTTTGGCCAATTCTGACAGGTTTCGTGGACTATTACTCACCGTTTTGAGGTCCCGAAGCGATTTCCATAGTTGTTGAACCCCAAGGTGTCCTTACGTGTTGGTCATCAACACTCGCAGTTTTGGCAGATTCTGGCCCGTTTCATGGACTATTACTCACCGTTTTGGGGTCCCAAAGCGATTTCCATGGTTGTCGAACTCCAAGGTGCGCTTACGTGTCGGTCATCAACAATCCCAGTTTGGGCCGATTCTGGCCCGTTTCTTGGACTACTACTCTATTTTGGGGTCTCGGAGTCATTTCCATGATTGACGAACCCCAGGGTGCGTTTACGTGTCGATCATCAACACTCACATATTTGGCCGAATCGTGTCCGTTTCGTGCACTATTACTCAATGTTTTGGAGACCTAGAGCAATTTCCACGATTGATGAACCCCAGGGTGCATTTATGTGTCTGTCGTCAACACTCACAGTTTTGGCCAATTCTGACATGTTTCGTGGGCTATTACTCACGGTTTTGGGGTCCCGAAGTGATTTCCATAGTTGTTGAACTCCAAGGTGTGCTTACGTATTGGTCATCAACACTCACAGTTTTGGTTGATTCTGGCCCGTTTCATGGACTATTACTCACCGTTTTGGGGTCCCGAAGCGATTTCCATGGTTGTCGAACTCCAAGGTGCGCTTACGTGTCGGTCATCAACAATCACAGTTTGGGCCGATTCTGGCCCGTTTCTTGGACTATTACTCTATTTTGGGGTCTCGGAGTCATTTCCATGATTGATGAACCCCAGGGCGCGTTTACGTGTCGGTGATCAACACTCACATATTCGGCCGATTCTAGTCCGTTTTGTGCACTATCACTCAGCCTTTTGGGGACCTAGAGCAATTTCCACGATCGATGAACCCCGGGGTTCGTTTATGTGTCCGTCGT
>NW_025229472.1:0-7380 GCF_018294505.1 Triticum aestivum | reverse complement strand
ACTCCAAGGTGCGCTTACGTGTCGGTCATCAACAATCACAGTTTGGGCCGATTCTGGCCCGTTTCTTGGACTACTACTCTATTTTGGGGTCTCAGAGTCATTTCCATGATTGACGAACCCCAGGGTGCGTTTACGTGTCGATCATCAACACTCACATATTTGGCCGAATCGTGTCCGTTTCGTGCACTATTACTCAATGTTTTGGAGACCTAGAGCAATTTCGACGATTGATGAACCCCAGGGTGCATTTATGTGTCTGTCGTCAACACTCACAGTTTTGGCCAATTCTGACATGTTTCGTGGACTATTACTCACAGTTTTGGGGTCCCGAAGTGATTTCCATAGTTGTTGAACTCCAAGGTGTGCTTACATGTTGGTCATCAACACTCACAGTTTTGGTTGATTCTGGCCCGTTTCATGGACTATTACTCACCGTTTTGGGGTGCCGAAGCGATTTCCATGGTTGTCGAACTCCAAGGTGCGCTTACGTGTCGGTCATCAACAATCACAGTTTGGGCCGATTCTGGCCCGTTTCTTGGACTACTACTCTATTTTGGGGTCTCGGAGTCATTTCCATGATTGACGAACCCCAGGGCGCGTTTACGTGTCGGTGATCAACACTCACATATTCGTCCGATTCTAGTCCGTTTTGTGCACTATCACTCATCCTTTTGGGGACCTAGAGCAATTTCCACGATCGATGAACCCCGGGGTTCGTTTATGTGTCCGTCGTCAACACTGAGAGTTTTGGCCAATTCTGACAGGTTTCGTGGACTATTACTCACCGTTTTGAGGTCCCGAAGCGATTTCCATAGTTGTTGAACCCCAAGGTGTCCTTACGTGTTGGTCATCAACACTCGCAGTTTTGGCAGATTCTGGCCCGTTTCATGGACTATTACTCACCGTTTTGGGGTCCCAAAGCGATTTCCATGGTTGTCGAACTCCAAGGTGCGCTTACGTGTCGGTCATCACCAATCCCAGTTTGGGCCGATTCTGGCCCGTTTCTTGGACTACTACTCTATTTTGGGGTCTCGGAGTCATTTCCATGATTGACGAACCCCAGGATGCGTTTACGTGTCGATCATCAACACTCACATATTTGGCCGAATCGTGTCCATTTCGTGCACTATTACTCAATGTTTTGGAGACCTAGAGCAATTTCCACGATTGATGAACCCCAGGGTGCATTTATGTGTCTGTCGTCAACACTCACAGTTTTGGCCAATTCTGACATGTTTCGTGGGCTATTACTCACGGTTTTGGGGTCCCGAAATGATTTCCATAGTTGTTGAACTCCAAGGTGTGCTTACGTGTTGGTCATCAACACTCACAGTTTTGGTTGATTCTGGCCCGTTTCATGGACTATTACTCACCGTTTTGGGGTCCCGAAGCGATTTCCATGGTTGTCGAACTCCAAGGTGCGCTTACGTGTCGGTCATCAACAATCACAGTTTGGGCCGATTCTGGCCCGTTTCTTGGACTATTACTCTATTTTGGGGTCTCGGAGTTATTTCCATGATTGACGAACCCCAGGGCGCGTTTACGTGTCGGTGATCAACACTCACATATTCGGCCGATTCTAGTCCGTTTTGTGCACTATCACTCAGCCTTTTGGGGACCTAGAGCAATTTCCACGATCGATGAACCCCGGGGTTCGTTTATGTGTCCGTCGTCAACACTAAGAGTTTTGGCCAATTCTGACGGGTTTCGTGGACTATTACTCACCGTTTTGGGGTCCCAAAGCGATTTCCATGGTTGTCGAACTCCAAGGTGCCCTTACGTGTCGGTCATCAACAATCACAGTTTGGGCCGATTCTGGCCCGTTTCTTGGACTACTACTCTATTTTGGGGTCTCAGAGTCATTTCCATGATTGACGAACCCCAGGGTGCGTTTACGTGTCGATCATCAACACTCACATATTTGGCCGAATCGTGTCCGTTTCGTGCACTATTACTCAATGTTTTGGAGACCTAGAGCAATTTCCATGATTGATGAACCCCAGGGTGCATTTATGTGTCTGTCGTCAACACTCACAGTTTTGGCCAATTCTGACATGTTTCGTGGACTATTACTCACGGTTTTGGGGTCCCGAAGCGATTTCCATAATTGTTGAACTCCAAGGTGTGCTTACGTGTTGGTCATCAACACTCGCAGTTTTGGCCGATTCTGGCCCGTTTCATGGACTATTACTCACCGTTTTGGGGTCCCAAAGCGATTTCCATGGTTGTCGAACTCCAAGGTGCGCTTACGTGTCGGTCATCAACAATCACAGTTTGGGCCGATTCTGGCCCGTTTCTTGGACTACTACTCTATTTTGGGGTCTCAGAGGCATTTCCATGACTGACGAACCCCAGGGTGCGTTTACGTGTCGGTCATCAACACTCACATATTTGGACGAATCGTGTCCGTTTCGTGCACTATTACTCAATGTTTTGGGGACCTAGAGCAATTTCCACGATCGATGAACCCCGGGGTTCGTTTATGTGTCTGTCGTCAACACTCACAGTTTTGGCCAATTCTGACGGGTTTCGTGGACTATTACTCACCGTTTTGGGGTCCCGAAGCGATTTCCATAGTTGTCGAACTCCAAGGTGTGCTTACGTGTTGGTCATCAACACTCGCAGTTTTGGCCGATTCTGGCCTGTTTCATGGACTATTACTCACCGTTTTGGGGTCCCAAAGCGATTTCCATGGTTGTCGAACTCCAAGGTGCGCTTACGTGTCGGTCATCAACAATCACAGTTTGGGCCGATTCTGGCCTGTTTCTTGGACTACTACTCTATTTTGGGGTCTCAGAGTCATTTCCATGATTGACGAACCCCAGGGTGCGTTTACGTGTCGATCATCAACACTCACATATGTGGCCGAATCGTGTCCGTTTCGTGCACTATTACTCAATGTTTTGGAGACCTAGAGCAATTTCGACGATTGATGAACCCCAGGGTGCATTTATGTGTCTGTCGTCAACACTCACAGTTTTGGCCAATTCTGACATGTTTCGTGGACTATTACTCACAGTTTTGGGGTCCCGAAGTGATTTCCATAGTTGTTGAACTCCAAGGTGTGCTTACGTGTTGGTCATCAACACTCACAGTTTTGGTTGATTCTGGCCCGTTTCATGGACTATTACTCACTGTTTTGGGGTCCCGAAGCGATTTCCATGGTTGTCGAACTCCAAGGTGCGCTTACGTGTCGGTCATCAACAATCACAGTTTGGGCCGATTCTGGCCCGTTTCTTGGACTATTACTCTATTTTGGGGTCTCGGAGTCATTTCCATGATTGACGAACCCCAGGGCGCGTTTACGTGTCGGTGATCAACACTCACATATTCGGCCGATTCTAGTCCGTTTTGTGCACTATCACTCAGCCTTTTGGGGACCTAGAGCAATTTCCACGATCGATGAACCCCGGGGTTCGTTTATGTGTCCGTCGTCAACACTAAGAGTTTTGGCCAATTCTGACGGGTTTCGTGGACTATTACTCACCGTTTTGGGGTCCCAAAGCGATTTCCATGGTTGTCGAACTCCAAGGTGCGCTTACGTGTCGGTCATCAACAATCACAGTTTGGGCCGATTCTGGCCCGTTTCTTGGACTACTACTCTATTTTGGGGTCTCAGAGTCATTTCCATGATTGACGAACCCCAGGGTGCGTTTACGTGTCGATCATCAACACTCACATATTTGGCCGAATCGTGTCCGTTTCGTGCACTATTACTCAATGTTTTGGAGACCTAGAGCAATTTCGACGATTGATGAACCCCAGGGTGCATTTATGTGTCTGTCGTCAACACTCACAGTTTTGGCCAATTCTGACATGTTTCGTGGACTATTACTCACAGTTTTGGGGTCCCGAAGTGATTTCCATAGTTGTTGAACTCCAAGGTGTGCTTACGTGTCGGTGATCAACACTCACATATTCGGCCGATTCTAGTCCGTTTTGTGCACTATCACTCAGCGTTTTGGGGACCTAGAGCAATTTCCACGATCGATGAACCCCGGGGTTCGTTTATGTGCCCGTCGTCAACACTGAGAGTTTTGGCCAATTCTGACGGGTTTCGTGGACTATTACTCACCGTTTTGGGGTCCCAAAGTGATTTCCATAGTTGTTGAACTCCAAGGTGTGCTTACGTGTTGGTCATCAACACTCACAGTTTTGGCCGATTCTGGCCCGTTTCATGGACTATTACTCACCGTTTTGGGGTCCCGAAGCGATTTCCATGGTTGTCGAACTCCAAGGTGCGCTTACGTGTCGGCCATCAACAATCACAGTTTGGGCCGATTCTGGCCCGTTTCTTGGACTATTACTCTATTTTGGGGTCTCGGAGTCATTTCCATGATTGACGAACCCCAGGGCGCGTTTACGTGTCGGTGATCAACACTCACATATTCGGCCGATTCTAGTCCGTTTTGTGCACTATCACTCAGCGTTTTGGGGACCTAGAGCAATTTCCACGATCGATGAACCCCGGGGTTCGTTTATGTGCCCGTCGTCAACACTGAGAGTTTTGGCCAATTCTGACGGGTTTCGTGGACTATTACTCACCGTTTTGGGGTCCCGAAGCGATTTCCATAGTTGTCAAACCCCAAGGTGTCCTTACGTGTTGGTCATCAACACTCGCAGTTTTGGCCGATTTTGGCCCGTTTCATGGACTATTACTCACCGTTTTGGGGTCCCAAAGCGATTTCCATGGTTGTCGAACTCCAAGGTGCGCTTACGTGTCGGTCATCAACAATCACAGTTTGGGCCGATTCTGGCCCGTTTCTTGGACTACTACTCTATTTTGGGGTCTCAGAGGCATTTCCATGACTGACGAACCCCAGGGTGCGTTTACGTGTCGGTCATCAACACTCACATATTTGGCCGAATCGTGTCCGTTTCGTGCACTATTACTCAATGTTTTGGGGACCTAGAGCAATTTCCACGATCGATGAACCCCGGGGTTCGTTTATGTGTCTGTCGTCAACACTCACAGTTTTGGCCAATTCTGACGGGTTTCGTGGACTATTACTCACCGTTTTGGGGTCCCGAAGCGATTTCCATAGTTGTCGAACTCCAAGGTGTGCTTACGTGTTGGTCATCAACACTCGCAGTTTTGGCCGATTCTGGCCCGTTTCATGGACTATTACTCACCGTTTTGGGGTCCCAAAGCGATTTCCATGGTTGTCGAACTCCAAGGTGCGCTTACGTGTCGGTCATCAACAATCACAGTTTGGGCCGATTCTGGCCCGTTTCTTGGACTACTACTCTATTTTGGGGTCTCAGAGGCATTTCCATGATTGACGAACCCCAGGGTGCGTTTACGTGTCGATCATCAACACTCACATATTTGGCCGAATCGTGTCCGTTTCGTGCACTATTACTCAATGTTTTGGAGACCTAGAGCAATTTCCACGATTGATGAACCCCGGGGTTCGTTTATGTGTCTGTCGTCAACACTCACAGTTTTGGCCAATTCTGACATGTTTCGTGGACTATTACTCACAGTTTTGGGGTCCCGAAGTGATTTCCATAGTTGTCGAACTCCAAGGTGTGCTTACGTGTTGGTCATCAACACTCACAGTTTTGGTTGATTCTGGCCCGTTTCATGGACTATTACTCACCGTTTTGGGGTCCCGAAGCGATTTCCATGGTTGTCGAACTCCAAGGTGCGCTTACGTGTCGGTCATCAACAATCACAGTTCGGGCCGATGCTGGCCCGTTTCTTGGACTACTACTCTATTTTGGGGTCTCAGAGTCATTTCCATGATTGACGAACCCCAGGGCGCGTTTACGTGTCGGTGATCAACACTCACATATTCGGCCGAATCGTGTCCGTTTTGTGCACTATCACTCATCCTTTTGGGGACCTAGAGCAATTTCCACGATCGATGAACCCCGGGGTTCGTTTATGTGTCCGTCGTCAACACTGAGAGTTTTGGCCAATTCTGACAGGTTTCGTGGACTATTACTCACCGTTTTGGGGTCCCGAAGCGATTTCCCTAGTTGTTGAACCCCAAGGTGTCCTTACGTGTTGGTCATCAACACTCGCAGTTTTGGCAGATTCTGGCCCGTTTCATGGACTATTACTCACCGTTTTGGGGTCCCAAAGCGATTTCCATGGTTGTCGAACTCCAAGGTGCGCTTACGTGTCGGTCATCAACAATCCCAGTTTGGGCCGATTCTGGCCCGTTTCTTGGACTACTACTCTATTTTGGGGTCTCGGAGTCATTTCCATGATTGACGAACCCCAGGGTGCGTTTACGTGTCGATCATCAACACTCACATATTTGGCCGAATCGTGTCCGTTTCGTGCACTATTACTCAATGTTTTGGAGACCTAGAGCAATTTCCATGATTGATGAACCCCAGGGTGCATTTATGTGTCTGTCGTCAACACTCACAGTTTTGGCCAATTCTGACATGTTTCGTGGACTATTACTCACGGTTTTGGGGTCCCGAAGTGATTTCCATAGTTGTTGAACTCCAAGGTGTGCTTACGTGTTGGTCATCAACACTCGCAGTTTTGGCCGATTCTGGCCCGTTTCATGGACTATTACTCACCGTTTTGGGGTCCCAAAGCGATTTCCATGGTTGTCGAATTCCCAGGTGCGCTTACATGTCGGTCATCAACAATCACAGTTTGGGCCGATTCTGGCCCGTTTCTTGGACTATTACTCTATTTTGGGGTCTTGGAGTCATTTCGATGATTGACGAACCCTTGGTGCGTTTACGTGTCGGTGATCAACACTCACATATTCGGCCGATTCTAGTCCGTTTTGTGCACTATCACTCAATGTTTTGGAGACCTAGAGGGATTTCCACGATTGATGAACCCGGGGTGCATTTATGTGTCTGTCGTCAACACTCACAGTTTTGGCCAATTCTGACATGTTTCGTGGACTATTACTCACGGTTTTGGGGTCCCGAAGTGATTTCCATAGTTGTTGAACTCCAAGGTGTGCTTACGTGTTGGTCATCAACACTCGCAGTTTTGGCCGATTCTGGCCCGTTTCATGGACTATTACTCACCGTTTTGGGGTCCCAAAGTGATTTCCATGGTTGTCGAATTCCAAGGTGCGCTTACATGTCGGTCATGAACAATCACAGTTTGGGCCAATTTTGGCCCGTTTCTTGGACTATTACTCTATTTTGGGGTCTTGGAGTCATTTCGGTGATTGACGAACCCTTGGTGCGTTTACGTGTCGGTGATCAACACTCACATATTCGGCCGATTCTAGTCCGTTTTGTGCACTATCACTCAGCGTTTTGGGGACCTAGAGCAATTTCCACGATCGATGAACCCCGGGGTTCGTTTATGTGCCCGTCGTCAACACTGAGAGTTTTGGCCAATTCTGACGGGTTTCGTGGACTATTACTCACCGTTTTGGGGTCCCGAAG
>NW_025229471.1:21054-22501 GCF_018294505.1 Triticum aestivum | reverse complement strand
CCGTGACCCTCTCTACTCTTTTGCACATGCTATGCGGGTGAAATGATGATACCATGCCAAGTTCCAACATTTTCAGAGTTCATTTTGTAGTGATTTTTAATTTCACCGTCATTTAGCTCTCTAAACAAATCGGTAAATGACTGAAAAACAGCAAATGATGTCAGAACGTGTTGGAAATTGATGACGTCGCTTTGAATGATGCATACTGAACGCAAAAATAGGCTGGAGTTCAAATAAGTTTAAAAAGCATTGAAGTGCCCGTGTAACAGATGAGTTCTTGTCCGAAATCCTGATACTCTGAAAGAGATTGTCCAGTTTGTACATGAGGTGCGTCCAGTTTTCGCCGTGACCCTCTCTACTCTTTTGCACAAGCTATGCGGGTGAACTGATGATACCATGCCAAGTTCAACATATTCGGAGTTCATTTTGTAGTGATTTTCAATTTCACCGTCATTTAGCTCTCTAAACAAATCTGTAAATGACTGAAAAACAGCAAATGATGTCAGAACGTGTTGGAAATTGATGACGTCGCTTTGAATGATGCATACTGAACGCAAAATTTTTCAATTTAGCTCTCTAAACAAATCGGTAAATGAGTGAAAACAACACATGATGTCAGAACGTGTTGGAAATTGATGACGTCGCTTTGAATTATGCATACTGAACGCGAAAATAGGCTGGGGTTCAAATAAGTTTAAAAAACAGTGAAGTGCCCGTGTAACAGATGAGTTCTCGTCCGAAACCCTGATACTCCGAAAGAGATTGTCCAGTTTGTACATGAGGTGCGTCCAGTTTTTGCCGTGACCCTCTCTACTCTTTGTCACATGCTATGCGGGGATTTGATGATACCATGCCAAGTTCCAACATTTTCAGAGTTCATTTTGTAGTGATTTTGAATTTCACCGTCATTTAGCTCTCTAAACAAATCGGTAAATGAGTGAAAACAGCACATGATGTCAGAACGTGTTGGAAATTGATGACGTCGCGGTGAATGATGCATACTGAACGCAAAAAATTCAATTTAGCTCTCTAAATAAATCGGTAAATGAGTGAAAACAGCACATGATGTCAGAACGTGTTGGAAATTGATGACGTCGCTTTCAATGATGCATACTGAACGCCAAAATAGGCTGGAGTTCAAATAAGTTTAAAAAACATTGAAGTGCCCGTGTAACAGATGAGTTCTCGTCCAAAACCCGGAAACTCCGAAAGAGATTGTCCAGTTTGTACACGAGGTGCGTCCAGTTTTCACCGTGACCCTCTCTACTCTTTTGCACATGCTATGCGGGTGAAATGATGATACCATGCCAAGTTCCAACATTTTCAGAGTTCATTTTGTAGTGATTTTTAATTTCACCGTCATTTCGCTCTCTAACCAAATCGGTAAATGACTGAAAAACAGCAAATGATGTCAGAACGTGTTGGAAATTGATGACGTCGCTTTGAA
>NW_025229471.1:20633-21044 GCF_018294505.1 Triticum aestivum | reverse complement strand
AAAAACATTGAAGTGCCCGTGTAACAGATGAGTTCTCGTCCGAAACCCTGATATTCCGAAAGAGATTGTCCAGTGTGTAAACGAGGTGCGTCCAGTTTTCGCCGTGACCCTCTCTACTCTTTTGCACATGCTATGCGGGTGAAATGATGATACCATGCCAAGTTCCAACATTTTCAGAGTTCATTTTGTAGTGATTTTCAATTTCACCGTCATTTAGCTCTCTAACCAAATCGGTAAATGACTGAAAAACAGCAAATGATGTCAGAACGTGTTGGAAATTGATGACGTCGCTTTGAATGATGCATACTGAACGCAAAAATAGGCTGGAGTTCAAAAAAGTTGAAAAAACATTGAAGTGCCCGTGTAACACATGAGTTCACGTCCGAAACCCTGATACTCCGAAAGATATTG
>NW_025229471.1:19755-20623 GCF_018294505.1 Triticum aestivum | reverse complement strand
GACGTCGCTTTGAATGATGCATACTGAACGCAAAAATAGGCTGGAGTTCAAATAAGTTTAAAAAGCATTGAAATGCCCGTGTAACAGATGAGTTCTCGTCCGAAACCCTGATACTCTGAAAGAGATTGTCCAGTTTGTACATGAGGTGCGTCCAGTTTTCGCCGTGACCCTCTCTACTCTTTTGCACATGCTATGCGGGTGAACTGATGATACCATGCCAAGTTCAACATATTCGGAGTTCATTTTGTAGTGATTTTCAATTTCACCGTCATTTAGCTCTCTAAACAAATCGGTAAATGACTGAAAAACAGCAAATGATGTCAGAACGTGTTGGAAATTGATAACGTCGCTTTGAATGATGCATACTGAACGCAAATTTTTTAAATTTAGCTCTCTAAATAAATCGGTAAATGAGTGAAAACAGCACATGATGTCAGAACGTGTTGGAAATTGATGACGTCGCATTGAATGATGCATATTGAATGCAAAAATAGGCTGGAGTTCAAATAAGTTTAAAAAACATTGAAGTGCCCGTGTAACAGATGAGTTCTCGTCCGAAACCCTGATACTCCGAAAGAGATTGTCCAGTTTGTACACGAGGTGCGTCCAGTTTTCGCCGTGACCCTCTCTACTCTTTGTCACATGCTATGCGGGTGAAATGATGATACCATGCCAAGTTCCAACATTTTCAGAGTTCATTTTGTAGTGATTTTCAATTTCACCGTCATTTAGCTCTCTAAACAAATCGGTAAATGACTGAAAAACAGCAAATGATGTCAGAACGTGTTGGAAATTGATGATGTCGCTTTCAATGATGCATACTGAACGCAAAAATAGGGTGGAGTTCAAATAAGTTTAAAAAACATTG
>NW_025229471.1:17249-18524 GCF_018294505.1 Triticum aestivum | reverse complement strand
TAGTGATTTTTAATTTCACCGTCATTTAGCTCTCTAAACAAATCGGTAATGACTGAAAAACAGCAAATGATGTCAGAACGTGTTGGAAATTGATGACGTCGCTTTGAATGATGCATACTGAACGCAAAAATAGGCTGGAGTTCAAATAAGTTTAAAAAGCATTGAAGTGCCCGTGTAACAGATGAGTTCTCGTCCGAAATCCTGATACTCTGAAAGAGATTGTCCAGTTTGTACATGAGGTGCGTCCAGTTTTCGCCGTGACCCTCTCTACTCTTTTGCACAAGCTATGCGGGTGAACTGATGATACCATGCCAAGTTCAACATATTCGGAGTTCATTTTGTAGTGATTTTCAATTTCACCGTCATTTAGCTCTCTAAAAAAATCTGTAAATGACTGAAAAACAGCAAATGATGTCAGAACGTGTTGGAAATTGATGACGTCGCTTTGAATGATGCATACTTAACGCAAAATTTTTCAATTTAGCTCTCTAAACAAATCGGTAAATGAGTGAAAACAACACATGATGTCAGAACGTGTTGGAAATTGATGACGTCGCTTTGAATTATGCATACTGAACGCGAAAATAGGCTGGGGTTCAAATAAGTTTAAAAAACATTGAAGTGCCCGTGTAACAGATGAGTTCTCGTCCGAAACCCTGATACTCCGAAAGAGATTGTCCAGTTTGTACATGAGGTGCGTCCAGTTTTTGCCGTGACCCTCTCTACTCTTTGTCACATGCTATGCGGGTGATTTGATGATACCATGCCATGTTCCAACATTTTCAGAGTTCATTTTGTAGTGATTTTGAATTTCACCGTCATTTAGCTCTCTAAACAAATCGGTAAATGAGTGAAAACAGCACATGATGTCAGAACGTGTTGGAAATTGATGACGTCGCGGTGAATGATGCATACTGAACGCAAAAAAATTCAATTTAGCTCTCTAAATAAATCGGTAAATGAGTGAAAACAGCACATGATGTCAGAACGTGTTGGAAATTGATGACGTCGCTTTCAATGATGCATACTGAACGCCAAAATAGGCTGGAGTTCAAATAAGTTTAAAAAACATTGAAGTGCCCGTGTAACAGATGAGTTCTCGTCCAAAACCCGGAAACTCCGAAAGAGATTGTCCAGTTTGTACACGAGGTGCGTCCACTTTTCACCGTGACCCTCTCTACTCTTTTGCACATGCTATGCGGCTGAAATGATGATACCATGCCAAGTTCCAACATTTTCAGAGTTCATTTTGTAGTGATTTTTAATTTCACCGTC
>NW_025229471.1:16257-17239 GCF_018294505.1 Triticum aestivum | reverse complement strand
CCGTGACCCTCTCTACTCTTTTGCACATGCTATGCGGGTGAAATGATGATACCATGCCAAGTTCCAACATTTTCAGAGTTCATTTTGTAGTGATTTTTAATTTCACCGTCATTTAGCTCTCTAAACAAATCGGTAAATGACTGAAAAACAGCAAATGATGTCAGAACGTGTTGGAAATTGATGACGTCGCTTTGAATGATGCATACTGAACGCAAAAATAGGCTGGAGTTCAAATAAGTTTAAAAAGCATTGAAGTGCCCGTGTAACAGATGAGTTCTCGTCCGAAACCCTGATACTCTGAAAGAGATTGTCCAGTTTGTACATGAGGTGCGTCCAGTTTTCGCCGTGACCCTCTCTACTCTTTTGCACATGCTATGCGGGTGAACTGATGATACCATGCCAAGTTCAACATATTCGGAGTTCATTTTGTAGTGATTTTCAATTTCACCATCATTTAGCTCTCTAAACAAATCGGTAAATGACTGAAAAACAGCAAATGATGTCAGAACGTGTTGGAAATTGATAACGTCGCTTTGAATGATGCATACTGAACGCAAATTTTTTTAATTTAGCTCTCTAAATAAATCGGTAAATGAGTGAAAACAGCACATGATGTCAGAACGTGTTGGAAATTGATGACGTCGCTTTGAATGATGCATACTGAACGCGAAAATAGGCTGGAGTTCAAATAAGTTTAAAAAACATTGAAGCGCCCGTGTAACAGATGAGTTCTCGTCCGAAACCCTGATACTCCGAAAGAGATTCTCCAGTTTGTACGTGAGGTGCGTCCAGTTTTTGCCGTGACCCGCTCTACTCTTTGTCACATGCTATGCGGGTGATTTGATGATACCATGCCAAGTTCCAACATTTTCAGAGTTCATTTTGTAGTGATTTTGAATTTCACCGTCATTTAGCTCTCTAAACAAATCGGTAAATGAGTGAAAACAGCACATGATGTCAGGACGTGTTGGAAATTGATGAC
>NW_025229471.1:13950-14856 GCF_018294505.1 Triticum aestivum | reverse complement strand
CCGTGACCCTCTCTACTCTTTTGCACATGCTATGCGGGTGAAATGATGATACCATGCCAAGTTCCAACATTTTCAGAGTTCATTTTGTAGTGATTTTTAATTTCACCGTCATTTAGCTCTCTAAACAAATCGGTAAATGACTGAAAAACAGCAAATGATGTCAGAACGTGTTGGAAATTGATGACGTCGCTTTGAATGATGCATACTGAACGCAAAAATAGGCTGGAGTTCAAATAAGTTTAAAAAGCATTGAAGTGCCCGTGTAACAGATGAGTTCTCGTCCGAAACCCTGATACTCTGAAAGAGATTGTCCAGTTTGTACATGAGGTGCGTCCAGTTTTCGCCGTGACCCTCTCTACTCTTTTGCACATGCTATGCGGGTGAACTGATGATACCATGCCAAGTTCAACATATTCGGAGTTCTGTAGTGATTTTCAATTTCACCGTCATTTAGCTCTCTAAACAAATCGGTAAATGACTGAAAAACAGCAAATGATGTCAGAACGTGTTGGAAATTGATGACATCACTTTGAATGATGCATACTGAACGCAAAAAATTTCAATTTAGCTCTCTAAACAAATCGGTAAATGAGTGAAAACAGCACATGATGTCAGAACGTGTTGGAAATTGATGACGTCGCTTTGAATTATGCATACTGAACGCGAAAATAGGCTGGAGTTCAAATAAGTTTAAAAAACATTGAAGTGCCCGTGTAACAGATGAGTTCTCGTCCGAAACCCTGATACTCTGAAAGAGATTGTCCAGTTTTTACATGAGGTGCGTCCAGTTATTGCCGTGACCCTCTCTACTCTTTGTCACATGCTATGCGGGTGATTTGATGATACCATGCCAAGTTCCAACATTTTCAGAGTTCATTTTGTAGTGATTTTGAATTTCACCGTCAT
>NW_025229471.1:12915-13940 GCF_018294505.1 Triticum aestivum | reverse complement strand
ATTTAGCTCTCTAAACAAATCGGTAAATGACTGAAAAATAGCAAATGATGTCAGAACGTGTTGGAAATTGATAACGTCGCTTTGAATGATGCATACTGAACGCAAAAATAGGTTGGAGTACAAATAAGTTTAAAATACATTGAAGTGCCCCTGTAACAGATGAGTTCTCGTCCAAAACCCTGATACTCCGAAAGAGATTGTCCAGTTTGTACACGAGGTGCGTCCAGTTTTCGCCGTGACCCTCTCTACTCGTTTGCACATGCTATGCGGGTGAAATGATGATACCATGCCAAGTTCCAACATTTTCAGAGTTCATTTTGTAGTGATTTTCAATTTCACGGTCATTTAGCTCTCTAAACAAATCGGTAAATGACTGAAAACAGCACATGATGTCAGAACGTGTTGGAAATTGATGACGTCGCTTTGAATGATGCATACTGAACGCAAAAATAGTCTGGAGTACAAATAAGTTTAAAATACATTGAAGTGCCCCTGTAACAGATGAGTTCTCGTCCGAAACCCTGATACTCCGAAAGAGATTGTCCAGTTTGTACACGAGGTGCGTCCAGTTTTCGCCGTGACCCTCTCTACTCGTTTGCACATGCTATGCGGGTGAAATGATGATACCATGCCAAGTTCCAACATTTTCAGAGTTCATTTTGTAGTGATTTTCAATTTCACGGTCATTTAGCTTTCTAAACAAATTGGTAAATGACTGAAAAACAGCAAATGATGCCAGAACGTGTTGGAAATTGATGACGTCGCTTTGAATGATGCATACTGAACGCAAAAATAGGCTGGAGTTCAAATAAGTTTAAAAAACATTGAAGTGCCCGTGTAGCAGATGAGTTATCGTCCCAAACCCTGATACTCCGAAAGAGATTGTCCAGTTTGTACACGAGGTGCGTCCAGTTTTCGCCGTGACCATCCCTACTCTTTTGCACATGCTATGCGGGTGAATTGATGATACCATGCCAAGTTCCAACATTTTCAGTGTTCATTTTTTAGTGATTTTCAATTTCACC
>NW_025229471.1:12133-12905 GCF_018294505.1 Triticum aestivum | reverse complement strand
TGGAAATTGATGACGTCGCTTTGAATGATGCATACTGAACGCAAAAATAGGCTGGAGTTCAAATAAGTTTAAAAAACATTGAAGTGCCCGTGTAACAGATGAGTTCTCATCGGAAACCCTGATACTCTGAAAGAGATTGTCCAGTTTGTACATGAGGTGCGTCCAGTTTTCGCCGTGACCCTCTCTACTCTTTTGCACATGCTATGCGGGTGAACTGATGATACCATGCCAAGTTCCAACATATTCGGTGTTCATTTTGTAGTGATTTTCAATTTCACCGTCATTTAGCTCTCTAAACAAATCGGTAAATAACTGAAAACAGCAAATGATGTCAGAACGTGTTGGACATTGATGACGTCGCTTTGAATGATGCATACTGAACGCAAAAAATTTCAATTTAGCTCTCTAAACAAATCGGTAAATGACTGAAAAACAGCAAACGATGTCAGAACATGTTGGAAATTGATGACGTCGCTTTGAATGATGCATACTGAACGCAAAAATAGGCTGGAGTTCAAATAAGTTTAAAAACATTGAAGTGCCCGTGTCACAGATGAGTTCTCGTCCGAAACCCTGATACTCCGAAAGAGATTGTCCAGTTTGTACACGAGGTGCGGCTAGTTTTTGCTGTGACCCTCTCTACTCTTTTGCACATGCTATGCGGGTGAAATGATGATACCATGCCAGGTTCCAACATTTTCAGAGTTCATTTTGTAGTGATTATCAATTCCACCGTCATTTAGCTCTCTAAACAAATCGGTAAATGACTGAA
>NW_025229471.1:11285-11832 GCF_018294505.1 Triticum aestivum | reverse complement strand
GTAGTGATTTTCAATTTCACCGTCATTTAGCTCTCTACAAATTGGTAATTGACTGAAAACAACAAATGATGTCAGAACGTATTGGAAATTGATGACGTCTCTTTGAATGATGCATACTGAACGCAAAAATAGGCTGGAGTTCAAATAAGTTTAAAAAAATTTGAAGTGCCGTGTAACAGATGAGTTCTCGTTCGAAACCCTGATACTCCGAAAGAGATTGTCCAGTTTGTACACGAGGTGCCTCCAGTTTTCGCCGTGACCCTCTCTACTCTTTTGCACATGCTATGCGGGTGAAATGATGATACCATGCCAAGTTCCAACATTTTCAGATTTCATTTTGTAGTGATTTTCAATTTCACCGTCATTTAGCTCTCTAAACAAATTGGTAAATGAATGAAAAACAGCAAATGATGTCAGAACGTGTTGGAAATTGATGACGTCGCTTTGAATAATGCATAATGAACGCAAAAATAGGTTGGAGTTATAATCAGTTTAAAAAACATTGAAGTGCCCGCGTAACAGATGAGTTATCGTCTGAAACCCTGAT
>NW_025229471.1:10300-11078 GCF_018294505.1 Triticum aestivum | reverse complement strand
AGAACGTGTTGGAAATTGATGACGTCGCTTTGAATGATGCATACTGAACGCAAAAATAGGCTGGAGTTCAAATAAGTTTAAAAAACATTGAAGTGCCCGTGTAACAGATGAGTTCTCGTCCGAAACCCTAATACTCTGAAAGAGATGGTCCAGTCTGTACATGAGGTGCGTCCAGTTTTTGCCGTGACCCTCTCTACTCTTTTGCACATGCTATGCGGGTGAACTGATGATACCATGCCAGGTTCCAACTTATTCGGAGTTCATTTTGTAGTGATTTTCAATTTCACCGTCATTTAGCTCTCTAAACAAATCGGTAAATGACTGAAAAACAGCAAATGATGTCAGAACGTGTTGGACATTGATGACGTCGCTTTGAATGATGCATACTGAATGCAAAAAATTTCAATTTAGCTCTCTAAACAAATCAGTAAATGACTGAAAAACAGCGAACGATGTCAGAACATGTTGGAAATTGATGACGTCGCTTTGAATGATGCATACTGAACGCAAAAATAGGCTGGAGTTCAAATAAGTTTAAAAAACATTGAAGTGCTCGTGTCACAGATGAGTTCTCGTCCGAAACCCTGATACTCCGAAAGAGATTGTCCAGTTTGTAGACGAGGTGCGGCTAGTTTTTGCTGTGACCCTCTCTACTCTTTTGCACATGCTATCCGGGTGAAATGATGATACCATGCCAAGTTCCAACATTTTCAGGGTTCATTTTGTAGTGATTTTCAATTCCACCGTCATTTAGCTCTCTAAACAAATCGGTAAATGA
>NW_025229471.1:9772-10290 GCF_018294505.1 Triticum aestivum | reverse complement strand
TTCAAATAAGTTTAAAAAACATTGAAGTGCCCGTGTAACAGATGAGTTCTCGTCCGAAACCCTGATACTCTGAAAGAGATTGTCCAGTTTGTACATGAGGTGCGTTCAGTTTTTGCCGTGACCCTCTCTACTCTTTTGCACATGCTATGCGGGTGAACTGATGATACCATGCCAAGTTCCAACTTATTCGGAGTTCATTTTGTAGTGATTTTCAATTTCACCGTCATTTAGCTCTCTAAACAAATCGGTAAATGACTGAAAAACAGCAAATGATGTCAGAACGTGTTGGACATTGATGACGTCGCTTTGAATGATGCATACTGAACGCAAAAAATTTCAATTTAGCTCTCTAAACAAATCAGTAAATGACTGAAAAACAGCAAACGATGTCAGAACATGTTGGAAATTGATGACGTCGCTTTGAATGATGCATACTGAACGCAAAACTAGGCTGGAGTTCAAATAAGTTTAAAAAACATTGAAGTGCCCGTGTCATAGATGAGTTCTCGTCCGAAACC
>NW_025229471.1:8971-9762 GCF_018294505.1 Triticum aestivum | reverse complement strand
TTGATGATGTCGCTTTGAATGATGCATACTGAACACAAAAATAGGCTGCACTTCAAATAAATTTAAAAAATATTGAAGTGCCCGTGTAACAGATGAGTTCTCGTCCGAAACCTTGATACTCTGAAAGAGATTGTCCAGTTTGTACATGAGGTGCGTCCAGTTTTTGCCGTGACCCTCTCTACTCTTTTGCACATGCTATGCGGGTGAACTGATGATACCATGCCAAGTTCCAACATATTCGGAGTTCATTTTGTAGAGATTTTCAATTTCACCGTCATTTAGCTCTCTAAACAAATCGGTAAATGACTGAAAAACAGCAAATGATGTCAGAACGTGTTGGACATTGATGGCGTCGCTTTGAATGATGCATATGGAACGCAAAAAATTTCAATTTAGCTCTCTAAACAAATCAGTAAATGACTGAAAAACAGCAAACGATGTCAGAACATGTTGGAAATTGATGACGTCGCTTTGAATGATGCATACTGAACGCAAAAATAGGCTGGAGTTCAAACAAGTTTGAAAAACATTGAAGTGCCCGTGTCACAGATGAGTTCTCGTCCGAAACCCTGATACTCCGAAAGAGATTGTCCAGTTTGTACACGAGGTGCGGCTAGTTTTTGCTGTGACCCTCTCTACTCTTTTGCACATGCTATGTGGGTGAAATGATGATACCATGCCAAGTTCCAACATTTTCAGAGTTCATTTTGTAGTGATTTTCAATTCCACCGTCATTTAGCTCTCTAAACAAATCGGTAAATGACTGAAAAACAGCAAATGATGTCAGAACG
>NW_025229471.1:8192-8961 GCF_018294505.1 Triticum aestivum | reverse complement strand
CAAAAAATTTCAATTTAGCTCTCTAAACAAATCAGTAAATGACTGAAAAACAGCAAACGATGTCAGAACATGTTGGAAATTGATGACGTCGCTTTGAATGATGCATACTGAACGCAAAACTAGGCTGGAGTTCAAATAAGTTTAAAAAACATTGAAGTGCCCGTGTCATAGATGAGTTCTCGTCCGAAACCTTGATACTCCGAAAGAGATTGTCCAGTTTGTACACGAGGTGCGGCTAGTTTTTGCTGTGACCCTCTCTACTCTTTTGCACATGCTATCCGGGTGAAATGATGATACCATGCCAAGTTCCAACATTTTCAGGGTTCATTTTGTAGTGATTTTCAATTCCACCGTCATTTAGCTCTCTAAACAAATCGGTAAATGACTGAAAAACAGCAAATGATGTCAGAACGTGTTGGAAATTGATGACGTCGCTTTGAATGATGCATACTGAACGCAAAAATAGGCTGGAGTTCAAATAAGTTTAAAAAACATTGAAGTGCCCGTGTCACAGATGAGTTCTCGTCCGAAACCCTGATACTCCGAAAGAGATTGTCCAGTTTGTACACGAGGTGCGGCTAGTTTTTGCTGTGACCCTCTCTAATCTTTTGCACATGCTATGCGGGTGAAATGATGATACCATGCCAAGTTCCAACATTTTCAAAGTTCATTTTGTAGTGATTTTCAATTCCACCGTCATTTAGCTCTCTAAAGAAATCGGTAAATGACTGAAAGACAGCAAATGATGTCAGAACGTGTTGGAAATTGA
>NW_025229471.1:5611-7459 GCF_018294505.1 Triticum aestivum | reverse complement strand
CGCTTTGAATGATGCATACTGAACGCAAAAATAGGCTGGAGTTCAAATAAGTTTAAAAAAAATTGAAGTGCCCGTGTAACAGATGAGTTCTCGTTCGAAACCCTGATACTCCGAAAGAGATTGTCCAGTTTGTACACGAGGTGCCTCCAGTTTTCGCCGTGACCCTCTCTACTCTTTGCACATGCTATGCGGGTGAAATGATGATACCATGCCAAGTTCCAACATTTTCAAATTTCATTTTGTAGTGATTTTCAATTTCACCGTCATTTAGCTCTCTAAACAAATTGGTAAATGACTGAAAAACAGCAAATGATGTCAGAACGTGTTGGAAATTGATGACGTCGCTTTGAATAATGCATAATGAACGCAAAAATAGGTTGGAGTTATAATAAGTTTAAAAAACATTGAAGTGCCCGCGTAACAGATGAGTTATCGTCTGAAACCCTGATACTCCGAAAGAGATTGTCCAGTTTGTACACGAGGTGCGTCCAGTTTTCGCCGTGATCCTCTCTCCTTTTTTGCAGAGGCTATGCGGGTGAAATGATGATACCATGCCAAGTTCCAACATTTTCAGAGTTCATTTTGTAGTGATTTTTAATTTCACCGTCATTTAGCTCTCTAAACAAATCGGTAAATGACTGAAAAATAGCAAATGATGTCAGAACGTGTTGGAAATTGATGACGTCGCTTTGAATGATGCATACTGAACACAAAAATAGGCTGCAGTTCAAATAAATTTAAAAAATATTGAAGTGCCCGTGTAACAGATGAGTTCTCGTCCGAAATCTTGATATTCTGAAAGAGATTGTCCAGTTTGTACATGAGGTGCGTCCAGTTTTTGCCGTGACCCTCTCTACTCTTTTGCACATGCTATGCGGGTGAACTGATGATACCATGCAAGTTCCAACATATTCGGAGTTCATTTTGTAGAGATTTTTAATTTCACCGTCATTTAGCTCTCTAA
The DNA here is from genome assembly GCF_018294505.1 of Triticum aestivum. Classification (NCBI taxonomy): domain Eukaryota; kingdom Viridiplantae; phylum Streptophyta; class Magnoliopsida; order Poales; family Poaceae; genus Triticum; species Triticum aestivum. The sequence goes on along the minus strand of NW_025229471.1, from coordinate 6,495 downwards.
ACAAATCGGTAAATGACTGAAAAACAGCAAATGATGTCAGAACGTGTTGGACATTGATGGCGTCGCTTTGAATGATGCATATTGAACGCAAAAAATTTCAATTTAGCTCTCTAAACAAATCAGTAAATGACTGAAAAACAGCAAACGATGTCAGAACATGTTGGAAATTGATGACGTCGCTTTGAATGATGCATACTGAACGCAAAAATAGGCTGGAGTTCAAACAAGTTTGAAAAACATTGAAGTGCCCGTGTCACAGATGAGTTCTCGTCCGAAACCCTGATACTCCGAAAGAGATTGTCCAGTTTGTACACGAGGTGCGGCTAGTTTTTGCTGTGACCCTCTCTACTCTTTTGCACATGCTATGCGGGTGAAATGATGATACCATGCCAAGTTCCAACATTTTCAGAGTTCATTTTGTAGTGATTTTCAATTCCACCGTCATTTAGCTCTCTAAACAAATCGGTAAATGACTGAAAAACAGCAAATGATGTCAGAACGTGTTGGAAATTGATGACGTCGCTTTGAATGATGCATACTGAATGCAAAAATAGGCTGGAGTTCAAATAAGTTTAAAAAACATTGAAGTGCCCGTGTAACAGATGAGTTCTCGTCCGAAACCCTGATACACTGAAAGAGATTGTCCAATTTGTACATGAGGTGCGTCCAGTTTTCGCCGTGACCCTCTCTACACTTTTGCACATGCTATGCGGGTGAACTAATGATACCATGCCAAGTTCCAACATATTCAGACTTCATTTTGTAGTGATTTTCAATTTCACCGTCATTTAGAGATTTAGCTCTCTAAACAAATCGGTAAATGAGTGAAAACAGCACATGATGTCAGAAGGTGTTGGAAATTGACGACGTCGCGTTGAATGATG
>NW_025229471.1:4526-5178 GCF_018294505.1 Triticum aestivum | reverse complement strand
CGGGTGAACTAATGATACCATGCCAAGTTCCAACATATTCAGACTTCATTTTGTAGTGATTTTCAATTTCACCGTCATTTAGAGATTTAGCTCTCTAAACAAATCGGTAAATGAGTGAAAACAGCACATGATGTCAGAAGGTGTTGGAAATTGACGACGTCGCTTTGAATGATGCATACTGAACGCAAAAATAGGCTGGAGTTCAAATAAGTTTAAAAAACATTGAAGTGCCCGTGTAACAGATGACTTCTCGTCCGAAACCCTGATACTCCGAAAGAGATTGTCCAGTTTGTACACGAGGTGCCTCCAGTTTTCGCCGTGACCCTCTCTACTCTTTTGCACATGCTATGCAGGTGAAATGATGATACAATGCCAAGTTCCAACATTTTCAGAGTTCATTTTGTACTGATTTTCAATTTCACCGTCATTTAGCTCTCTAAACAAATCGGTAAATGACTGAAAACAGCAAATGATGTCGGAACGTGTTGGAAGTTGATGATGTCGCTTTGAATGATGCATACTGAACGCAAAAACAGGCTGGAGTTCAAATAAGTTTAAAAAACATTGAAGTGCCCGTGAAACAGATGAGTTCTCGTCCGAAACCCTGATACTCCAAAAGAGATTGTCCAGTTTGTACACGAGGTGCGTCCAG
>NW_025229471.1:3347-3872 GCF_018294505.1 Triticum aestivum | reverse complement strand
TGACGTCGCTTTGAATAATGCATAATGAACGCAAAAATAGGTTGGAGTTATAATAAGTTTAAAAAACATTGAAGTGCCCGCATAACAGATGAGTTATCGTCTGAAACCCTGATACTCCGAAAGAGATTGTCCAGTTTGTACACGAGGTGCGTCCAGTTTTCGCCGTGATCCTCTCTCCTCTTTTGCAGATGCTATGCGGGTGAAATGATGATACCATGCCATGTTCCAACATTTTCAGAGTTCATTTTGTAGTGATTTTTAATTTCACCGTCATTTAGCTCTCTAAACAAATCGGTAAATGACTGAAAAATAGCAAATGATGTCAGAACGTGTTGGAAATTGATGATGTCGCTTTGAATGATGCATACTGAACACAAAAATAGGCTGCACTTCAAATAAATTTAAAAAATATTGAAGTGCCCGTGTAACAGATGAGTTCTCGTCCGAAACCTTGATACTCTGAAAGAGATTGTCCAGTTTGTACATGAGGTGCGTCCAGTTTTTGCCGTGACCCTCTCTACTCTT
>NW_025229471.1:2777-3297 GCF_018294505.1 Triticum aestivum | reverse complement strand
ACGAAGTGCGTCCAGTTTTCGCCGTGACCCTCTCTACTCTTTTGCACATGCTATGCGGGTGAAATGATGATACCATGCCAATTTCCAACATTTTCAGAGTTCATTTTGTAGTGATTTTCCATTTCACGGCCATTTCGCTCTCTAAACAAATCGGTAAATGACTGAAAAATAGCTAATGATGTCAGAACGTGTTGGAAATTGATGACGTCGCTTTGAATGCTGCATACTGAACCCAACTGGAGTTCAAATAAGTTTAGAAAACATTGAAGTTCCCGTGTAACAGATGAGTTCTCATCCGAAACCCTGATACTCCCAAAGAGATTGTCCAGTTTGTACACGAAGTGCATCCAGTTTTCGCCGTGATCCTCTCTACTCCTTTGCACATGCTTTGCGGGTGAAATGATGATACCATGCAAAGTTCCAACATTTTCAGAGTTCATTTTGTAGTGATTTTCAATTTCACGGTTATTTCGCTCTCTAAACAAATCGGTAAATGACTGAAAAACAACAAATGATGTCA
>NW_025229471.1:0-625 GCF_018294505.1 Triticum aestivum | reverse complement strand
CAACATTTTCAGAGTTCATTTTGTAGTGATTTTCAATTTCACCGTCATTTATCTCTCTAAACAAATCGGTAAATGACTGAAAACAGCAAATGATGTCAGAACGTGTTGGAAATTGATGACGTCGCTTTGAATGATGCATACTGAACGCAAAAATAGGCTGGAGTTCAAATAAGTTTAAAAACATTGAAGTGCCCGTGTAACAGTTGAGTTCTTGTCCGAAACCCTGATACTCCGAAAGAGATTGTCCAGTTTGTACACGATGTGCGCCCAGTTTTCGCCGTGACCCTCTCTACTCTTTTGCACATGCTATGCGGGTGAAATGACGATACCATGCCAAGTTCCAACATTTTTAGAGTTCATTTTGTAGTGATTTTCAATTTCACCGTCATTTAGGTCTCTAAACAAATCGGTAAATGAATTAAAAACAGCAAATGATGTCGGAACGTGTTGGAAGTTGATGATGTCGCTTTGAATGATGCATACTGAACGCAAAAATAGGCTGGAGTTCAAATAAGTTTAAAAAACATTGAAGTGCCCATGTAACAGATGAGTTCTCGTCCGAAACCCTGTTACTCTGAAAGAGATTTTCCAGTTTGTACATGAGATGTGTCCAGTTTTCGCCGTG
>NW_025229470.1:21811-22504 GCF_018294505.1 Triticum aestivum | reverse complement strand
GGAGTTATTACCATGATTAACAAACCCTAGGATGCGTTTACGTGTTGGTCATCAACACTCGCAGTTTTGGCTGATTCTGGCCCGTTTCATGGACTATTACTCACAGTTTTGGGGTCCCGGAGTGATTACCACGATTAACAAACCCTGGGATGCGTTTACGTGTCGGTCATCAATACTGCTAGTTTTGGCCGATTCTGGCCCGTTTCATCGACTATTACTCACTGTTTTGGGGTCCCAGAGTGATTTCCACGATTAACAAACCCTGTGATGCGTTTACGTGTTGGTCATCAACACTCGCAGTTTTGGCCGATTCTGGCCCATTTCTTGGATTATTACTGACCGTTTTGGGGTCCCGAAGCGATTTCCATAGTTAATCAACCCAAGTGTGCGCTTACATGTCGGTCATCAACACTGGCAGTTTTGGCCGATTCTAGCCCGTTTCATGGACTATTACTCACTATTTTGGGGTCCCGGAGTGATTACCACGATTAACAAACCCTGGGATGCGTCTACGTGTTGGTCACCAACACTGGCAGTTTTGGCCCATTCTGGCCCGTTTCATGGACTATTACTCACTGTTTTGGGTCCCAGAGTGATTTCCATGATTAACAAAACCTGGGATGCGTTTACGTTTCAGTCATCAACACTGCCAGTTTTGGTGGATTCTGGCCCGTTTCATGGACTATTACTCAC
>NW_025229470.1:21111-21440 GCF_018294505.1 Triticum aestivum | reverse complement strand
TTTTGGGTTCCCGGAGTGATTACCACGATTAACAAACCCTGGGATGCGTCTATGTGTCGGTCATCAACACTGGCAGTTTTGGCCGATTCTGGCCCGTTTCATGGACTATTACTCACTGTTTTGGGGTCCCAGAGTGATTAGCACAATTAACAAACCCTGGGATGCGTCTACGTGTCGGTCACCAACGCTGGCAGTTTTGGCCGATTCTGGCCCGTTTCATGGACTATTACTCACTGTTTTGGGGTCCCAGAGTGATTTCCACGATTAACAAATCTTGGGATGCGTTTACGTTTCGGTCAGCAACACTGCCAGTTTTGGCCGATTCTGGC
>NW_025229470.1:15713-16965 GCF_018294505.1 Triticum aestivum | reverse complement strand
TTTTGGGGTCCCAGAGTGATTTCCACGATTAACAAATCCTGGGATGCGTTTACGTGTCGGTCATCAACACTCACAGTTTTGTCCTATTCTGGCCCGTTTCATGGACTATTACTCACTGTTTTGGGGTCCGAGAGTGATTACCACGATTAACAAACCCTGGGATGCGTTTACGTATCGGTCATCAACACTGGCAGTTTTGGCCGATTCTGGTGCATTTCATGGACTATTACTCACTGGTTTGGGGTCATGGAGTGATTACCACGATTAACAAACCTTGGGATGCGTCTACGTGTCGGTCATCAACACTGGCAGTTTTGGCCGATTCTGGCCCGTTTCATGGACTATTACTCACTGTTTTGGGGTCCCAGAGTGTTTTCCACGATTGAAAAACCCTGGGATGTGTTTACGTGTCGGTCATCAACAATGGCAGTTTTGGCCGATTCTTGCCCGTTTGATGGACTATTGCTCACTGTTTTGGGGTCCCAAAGTGATTACCACGATTAACAAACCCTGGGATGCTATTACGTGCCGGTCATCAACAATGGCAGTTTTGGCCGATTCTGGCCCGTTTCATGGACTATTACTCACTGTTTTGGGTCCCAGAGTGATTTCCATGATTAACAAAACCTGGGATGCGTTTACGTTTCAGTCATCAACACTGCCAGTTTTGATGGATTCTGCCCCGTTTCATGGACTATTACTCACTGTTTTGGGGTCCCAGAGTGATTTCCACGATTAACAAACCCTGGGACGCATTTACGTTTGGTCATCAACAATCGCAGTTTTTGCCGATTCTGGCCCGTTTCATGGACTATTACTCACTGTTTTGGGTTCCCGGAGTGATTACCACGATTAACAAACCCTGGGATGCGTCTATGTGTCGGTCATCAACACTGGCAGTTTTGGCCGATTCTGGCCCGTTTCATGGACTATTACTCACTGTTTTGGGGTCCCAGAGTGATTAGCACAATTACCAAACCCTGGGATGCGTCTACGTGTCGGTCACCAACGCTGGCAGTTTTGGCCGATTCTGGCCCGTTTCACGGACTATTACTCACTGTTTTGGGGTCCCAGAGTGATTTCCACGATTAACAAATCTTGGGATGCGTTTACGTTTCGGTCAGCAACACTGCCAGTTTTGGCCGATTCTGGCCCGTTTCATGGAGTATTACTCACTGTTTTGGGGTCCCAGAGTGATTACCACGATTATAAAACCCTGGGATGCGTTTCGTGTCGGTCATCAACCCTGGCA
>NW_025229470.1:12984-13851 GCF_018294505.1 Triticum aestivum | reverse complement strand
GATTAACAAACCCTGTGATGCGTTTACGTGTTGGTCATCAACACTCGCAGTTTTGGCCGATTCTGGCCCATTTCTTGGATTATTACTCACCGATTTGGGGTCCCGAAGCGATTTCCATAGTTAGTCAACCCAAGGGTGCGCTTACATGTCGGTCATCAATACTGGCAGTTTTGGCGGATTCTGGCCCGTTTCATGGACTATTACTCACTGTTTTGGGGTCCCGGAGTGATTACCACCATTAACAAACCCCGGGATGCGTCTACGTTTCGGTCATCAACGCTGGCAGTTTTGGCCGATTCTGGCCCGTTTCATGGACTATTACTCACTGTTTTGCGGTCCCAGAGTGATTACCACGATTAACGAACCCTGGGACGCGTCTATGTGTCGGTCATCAACACTCGCAGTTTTGGCCGATTCTGGCCCGTTTCATGAACTATTACTCACTGTTTTGGGGTCCCAGAGTGATTTCCACGATTAACAAATCCTGGGATGCGTTTACGTGTCGGTCATCAACACTCACAGTTTTGGCCGATTCTAGCCCGTTTCATGGACTATTACTCACTGTTTTGGGGTCCGAGAGTGATTACCACGATTAAGAAACCCTGGGATGCGTTTACGTATCGGTCATCAACACTGGCAGTTTTGGCCGATTCTGGCGCATTTCATGGACTATTACTCACTGGTTTGGGGTCATGGAGTGATTACCATGATTAACAAACCCTGGGATGCGTCTATGTGTCGGTCATCAACACTGGCAGTTTTGGCCGATCCTGGCCCGTTTCACGGACTATTACTCACTGTTTTGGGGTCCCAGAGTGATTTCCACGATTAACAAATCTTGGGATGCGTTTACTTGTCGATCATCAA
>NW_025229470.1:12112-12974 GCF_018294505.1 Triticum aestivum | reverse complement strand
TTTTGGGGTCCCAGAGTGATTTCCACGATTAACAAATCCTGGGATGCGTTTACGTGTCGGTCATCAACACTCACAGTTTTGTCCTATCCTGGCCCGTTTCATGGACTATTACTCACTGTTTTGGGGTCCGAGAGTGATTACCACGATTAACAAACCCTGGGATGCGTTTACGTATCGGTCATCAACACTGGCAGTTTTGGCCGATTCTGGTGCATTTCATGGACTATTACTCACTGGTTTGGGGTCATGGAGTGATTACCACGATTAACAAACCTTGGGATGCGTCTACGTGTCGGTCATCAACACTGGCAGTTTTGGCCGATTCTGGCCCGTTTCATGGACTATTACTCACTGTTTTGGGGTCCCAGAGTGTTTTCCACGATTGAAAAACCCTGGGATGCGTTTACGTGTCGGTCATCAACACTGGCAGTTTTGGCCGATTCTTGCCCGTTTGATGGACTATTGCTCACTGTTTTGGGGTCCCAGAGTGATTACCACGATTAACAAACCCTGGGATGCTATTACGTGCCGGTCATCAACAATGGCAGTTTTGGCCGATTCTGGCCCGTTTCATGGACTATTACTCACTGTTTTGGGTCCCAGAGTGATTTCCATGATTAACAAAACCTGGGATGCGTTTACGTTTCAGTCATCAACACTGCCAGTTTTGGTGGATTCTGGCCCGTTTCATGGACTATTACTCACTGTTTTGGGGTCCCAGAGTGATTTCCACGATTAACAAACCCTGGGACGCATTTACGTTTGGTCATCAACAATCGCAGTTTTTGCCGATTCTGGCCCGTTTCATGGACTATTACTCACTGTTTTGGGTTCCCGGAGTGATTACCACGATTAACAAACC
>NW_025229470.1:11292-12102 GCF_018294505.1 Triticum aestivum | reverse complement strand
GATTATTACTCACCATTTTGGGGTCCCGAAGCGATTTCCATAGTTATTGAATCCGAAGGTGCGCTTAAGTGTCGATCATCAACACTGGCAGTTTTTGCCGATTTTGGCGTGTTTCATGGACTATTACTCACTGCTTTGGTGTCTGGGAGTGATTTCCACGATTAATGAACACTGGGGTTCGTTTACGTGTGGTCATCAACCCTGGCAGTTTTGGACAATTTTGGCCCATTTCATGGACTATTACTCGCTCTTTTGGGGTCCCGGAGTGATTTCCACGATTAATGAACACTGGGGTGCGTTTATGTGTTGGTCATCAACACTCGCAGTTTTGGACAATTCTGGCCATTTCTTGGATTATTACTCACTCTTTTGGGGTCCCGGAGTGATTTCGTCGATTAATGAACCCTGGGGTGCGTTTACGTGTCGGTCATCAACGCTCGCAGTTTTGGCCAATTCTGGTCCGATTCTTTGATTATTACTTACCGTTTTGGGGTCCCGAAGCGATTTTCGTAGTTATTGAACCCCAAGGTGCGCTTACGTGTCGGTCATCAACACTGGCAGTTTTGGCCGATTCTTGCCCGTTTCATGGACTATTACTCACTGTTTTGGGGTTCCGGAGTGATTTCCACAATTAACGGACCCTGGGTGCTTTTACGTGTCGGTCATCAACACTCGCAATTTTGGCTAATTCTGGTCCGTTTCTTTGATTATTACTCACCGTTTTGGAGTCCCGAAGCGATTTCCATAGTTATTGAACTTCAAGGTGCGCTTATGTGTCAGTCATCAACACTGGCAGTTTTGGCCAATTTT
>NW_025229470.1:10188-11005 GCF_018294505.1 Triticum aestivum | reverse complement strand
TCATGGACTATTACTCACTGTTTTGGAGGTTCCGGAGTGATTTCCACGATTAATGAACCCTGGGGTGCCTTTACGTGTCGGTCATCAACACTCGTTGTTTTGGCCAATTCTTGTCCGTTTCTTTGATTATTACTTACCGTTTTGGGGTCCTTAAGCGATTTTCATAGTTATTGAACCCCAAGGTGCGCTTACGTGTCGGTCATCAACAGTGGCAGTTTTGGCCGATTTTGGCCCGTTTCATGGACTATTACTCACTGTTTTGGGGTTCCGGAGTCATTTCCACGATTAATGAACCCTAGGGTGCGTTTACGTGTCGGTCATCAACACTCGCAGTTTTGGCTAATTCTGGTCCGTTTCTTTAATTATTACTCACCGTTTTGGGGTCGCGAAGCAATTTCCATAGTTATTGAACTTCAAGGTGCGCTTATGTGTCGGTCATCAACACTGGCAGTTTTGGCCTATTCTGGCCCGTTTTGTGGACTATTACTCACCGATTTGGGGTCCCGGAGCGATTTCCATAGTTATTGAACCCCAAGGTGCACTTACGTGTCGGTCATCAACACTGGCAAGTTTGGCCGATTCGGGCCAATTTCGTGGACTATTACTCGCTCTTTTGGGGTCCCGGAGTGATTTCCACGATTAATGAACACTGGGGTGCGTTTATGTGTTGGTCATCAACACTCGCAGTTTTTGACAATTCTGGCCCGTTTCTTGGATTATTACTCACTCTTTTGGGGTCCCGGAGTGATTTCGTCGATTAATGAACCCTGGGGTGCGTTTACGTGTCGGTCATCAACGCTCGCAGTTTTGGCCAATT
>NW_025229470.1:8733-9049 GCF_018294505.1 Triticum aestivum | reverse complement strand
ATTCTGGCCCGTTTCTTGGATTATTACTCACTCTTTTGGGGCCCGGGAGTGATTTCGTCGATTAATGAACCCTGGGGTGCGTTTACGTGTCGGTCATCAACGCTCGCAGTTTTGGCCAATTCTGGTCCGTTTCTTTGATTATTACTTACCGTTTTGGGGTCCTGAAGCGATTTTCGTAGTTATTGAACCCCAAGGTGCGCTTACGTGTCGGTCATCAACACTGGCAGTTTTGGCCGATTCTGGCCCGTTTCATGGACTATTACTCACTGTTTTGGGGTTCCGGAGTGATTTCCACGATTAATGGACCCTGGGGTGC
>NW_025229470.1:7459-8101 GCF_018294505.1 Triticum aestivum | reverse complement strand
TCCACGATTAACGGACCCTGGGTGCTTTTACGTGTCGGTCATCAACACTCGCAATTTTGGCTAATTCTGGTCCGTTTCTTTGATTATTACTCACCGTTTTGGAGTCCCGAAGCGATTTCCATAGTTATTGAACTTCAATTTGCGCTTATGTGTCAGTCATCAACACTGGCAGTTTTGGCCGATTTTGGCCCATTTCATGGACTATTACTCACTGTTTTGGGGTCCCGAAGTGATTTCCACGATTAATGAACACTGGGATTCGTTTATGTGTCGGTCATCAACACTCGCAGTTTTGGCGAATTCTGGCCCGTTTCTTGGATTATTACTCACCATTTTGGTGTCCCGAAGCGATTTCCATAGTTATTGAACCCGAAGGTGCACTTATGTTTCGGTGATCAACACTGGCAGTTTTCGCCGATTCTGGCCCGTTTCATGTACTATTACTCACTGTTTTAGGGTTCCTGAGTGATTTCCACGATTAATGAACCCTGGGGTGCGTTTACGTGTCGGTCATCAACCCTCGCAGTTTTGGCCGATTCTGGCCCGTTTCATGGACTATTACTCACTGTTTTGGGTCCCGAAGCAATTTCCACAGTTATTGAACCCCAAGGTGCACTTACACGTCGGTCATCAACACTGGCA
>NW_025229470.1:0-1992 GCF_018294505.1 Triticum aestivum | reverse complement strand
ATTCTGGCCCGTTTCTTGGATTATTACTCACTCTTTTGGGGCCCGGGAGTGATTTCGTCGATTAATGAACCCTGGGGTGCGTTTACGTGTCGGTCATCAACGCTCGCAGTTTTGGCCAATTCTGGTCCGTTTCTTTGATTATTACTTACCGTTTTGGGGTCCTGAAGCGATTTTCGTAGTTATTGAACCCCAAGGTGCGCTTACGTGTCGGTCATCAACACTGGCAGTTTTGGCCGATTCTGGCCCGTTTCATGGACTATTACTCACTGTTTTGGGGTTCCGGAGTGATTTCCACGATTAATGGACCCTGGGGTGCGTTTACGTGTCGGTCATCAACACTCGCAGTTTTGGCTAATTCTGGTCCGTTTCTTTGATTATTACTCACCGTTTTGGAGTCCCGAAGCGATTTCCATAGTTATTGAACTTCAAGGTGCGCTTATGTGTCAGTCATCAACACTGGCAGTTTTGGCCGATTCTGGCCCGTTTCTTGGATTATTACTCACTCTTTTGGGGCCCGGGAGTGATTTCGTCGATTAATGAACCCTGGGGTGCGTTTACGTGTCGGTCATCAACGCTCGCAGTTTTGGCCAATTCTGGTCCGTTTCTTTGATTATTACTTACCGTTTTGGGGTCCTGAAGCGATTTTCGTAGTTATTGAACCCCAAGGTGCGCTTACGTGTCGGTTATCAACACTGGCAGTTTTGGCCGATTCTGGCCCGTTTCATGGACTATTACTCACTGTTTTGGGGTTCCGGAGTGATTTCCACGATTAATGGACCCTGGGGTGCGTTTACGTGTCGGTCATCAACACTCGCAGTTTTGGCTAATTCGGGTCCGTTTCTTTGATTATTACTCACCGTTTTGGAGTCCCGAAGCGATTTCCATAGTTATTGAACTTCAAGGTGCGCTTATGTGTCAGTCATCAACACTGGCAGTTTTGGCCGATTCTGGCCCGTTTCATGGACTATTACTCACCGTTTTGGGGTCCCAGAGCGATTTCCATAGTTATTGAACCCCAAGGTGCACTTACGTGTCGGACATCAACACTGGAAATTTTGGCCGATTCTGGCCCATTTCATGGACTATTACTCGCTGTTTTGGGGTCCCGGAGTGATTTCCACGATTAATGAACACTGGGGTTCGTTTATGTGTCGGTCATCAACACTCACAGTTTTGGCTAATTCTGGCCCGTTTCTTGGATTATTACTCACCATTTTGGGGTCCCGAAGCGATTTCGATAGTTATTGAACCTGAAGGTGCGCTTAAGTGTCGGTCATCAACACTGTCAGTTTTGGCCGATTTTGGCCCGTTTCATGGACTATTACTCACTGCTTTGGGGTCTGGGGGTGATTTCCACGATTAATGAACACTGGAGTGCGTTTACGTGTGGTCATCAACACTGGCAGTTTTGGCCGATTCTGGCCCCTTTCATGGATTGTTACTCACCGTTTTGGGCTCCCGAAGCGATTGCCTTAGTTATTGAACCCCAAGGTGCGCTTACGTGTCGGTCATCAACACTGGCAGTTTTGGCCGATTCTGGCCCGTTTCATGGACTATTACTCACTGTTTTGGGGTTCCGGAGTGATTTCCACGATTAATGAACCCTGGGGTGCGTTTATGTGTCGGTCATGAACACTCGCAGTTTTGGCCAATTCTGGTCCGTTTCATTGATTATTACTCACCGTTTTGGGGTCACGAAGCAATTTCCATAGTTATTGAACTTCAAGGTGCGCTTATGTGTCGGTCATCAACACTGGCAATTTTGGCCGATTCGGGCCCATTTCGTGGACTATTACTCGCTCTTTTGGGGTCCCGGAGTGATTTCCACGATTAATGAACACTGGGGTGCGTTTATGTGTTGGTCATCAACACTCGCAGTTTTGGACAATTCTGGCCCGTTTCTTGGATTATTACTCACTCTTTTGGGGCCCGGGAGTGATTTCGTCGATTAATGAACCCTGGGGTGCGTTTACGTGTCGGTCATCAACGCTC
>NW_025229469.1:21829-22543 GCF_018294505.1 Triticum aestivum | reverse complement strand
GGCAGTGGTGTCACGTGCTCGTCTCGGCATCCGTCGTCGCTACAGCCATGACGTCCTCCTCGACTCGCGTTACCCTAAGATAGACAGGGTGGCAGTGGTGCCACGTGCTCGTCTCAGCGTCCGTCCTCGCTGCAGCCACGACGTCCTCCTCGACTCGCGTTACCCTAAGATAGACAGGGTGGCAGGGGTGTCACGTGCTCGTCTCGGCGTCCGTCGTCGCTACCACAACAACGTCCGCCTCGACTCGCGTAACCCTAAGATAGAGACGGTGGCATTCGTGTCACGTGCTCGTCTCGGCGTTCGTCGTCGCTACCTCGACAACGTCCGCCTCGAACCGCGTTACCCTAAGATAGACCGGGTGGCATTCGTATCACGTGCTCGTCTCGGCGTCCGTCGTCGCTACCGCGACGACTTCCGCCTCGACTCGCGTTACTATAAGATAGACAGGGTGGCATTCGTGTCACGTGCTCGTCTCGGAGTCCGTCGTCGCTACCGCGACGACGTCCGCCTCGACTCGCGTTACCCTAAGATAGACAGGGTGGCGGGGGTGCCACGTGCTCGTCTCGGCGTCCGTCGTCGCTACATTGTAGACGTCCGCCTCGACTCGCGTTACCCTAAGATAGACAGGGTGGCGGTGGTGCCACGTGCTCATCTCGGCGTCCGTCGTCGCCACAGTTATGACGTCCGCCTCGACTCGCGTTACCCTAAGATAGA
>NW_025229469.1:19349-19996 GCF_018294505.1 Triticum aestivum | reverse complement strand
CGGTGGTGCCACGTGCTCATCTCGGCGTCCGTCGTCGCCACAGTTACGACGTCCGCCTCGACTCGCGTTACCCTAAGATAGACAGGGTGGCGGTGGTGCCACGTGCTCGTCTCGGCGTCCGTCGTCGCTACATTGTAGACGTCCGCCTCGACTCGCGTTACCCTAAGATAGACAGGGTGGCGGTGGTTCCACGTGATCATCTCGGCGTCCGTCGTCGCTACAGTGACGACTTCCGCCTCGACTCGCGTTACCCTAAGATAGACATGGTGGCGGTGGTGCCACGTGCTCGTCTCGGCATCCGTCGTCCCTACAGTGTAAACGTCCGCCTCGACTCGCGTTCCCTAAGATAGACAGGGTGGCAGTGGTGTCACGTGCTCGTCTCGGCGTCCGTCTGTCGCTACCGCGACGACGTCCGCCTCGACTCGCGTTAACCTAAGATACACAGGGTGGCATTGGTGTCACGTGCTCGTCTCTGCGTCCGTCGTCGCTACCGCGACAACTTCCGCCTCGACTCGCGTAACCCTAAGATAGACAGGGTGGCATTGGTGTCACGTTCTCGTCTTGGCGTCCGTCGTCGCTACCGCGACGTCGTCCGCCTCGACTCGCTTTACCCTAAGATAGACAGGGTGGCGGTGGTGCCACGTGCT
>NW_025229469.1:16869-17717 GCF_018294505.1 Triticum aestivum | reverse complement strand
TTACCCTGAGATAGACAGGGTGGCATTCGTGTCACGTGCTCGTCTCGGCTTCCGTCGTCGCTACTGCGACGACGTCCGCCTCGACTCGCGTTACCCTAAGATAGACAAGCTGGCATTCGTGTCACGTGCTCGTCTTGTCGTCCGTCGTCGCTACCTCGACGATGTCCGCCTCGACTCGCGTTACCCTAAGATAGACAGGGTGGCATTCGTGTCACATGCTCGTCTCGGCGTCCGTCGTCGGTACCGCGACGACGTCCGCCTCGACTTGCGTTACCCTCAGATAGGCAGGGTGGCATCCGTGTCACGTGCTCGTCTCGGCGTCCGTCGTCGCTACCGCGACGATGTCCGCCTTGACTCGCGTAACCCTAAGATAGACAGGGTGGCATTTGTGTCACATGCTCGTCTCGGCGTCCGTCGTCGCTACCGCGACGTTGTCCGCCTCGACTCCCGTTACCCTAAGATAGACAGGCTGGTAATCGTGTCACGTGCTCGTCTCGGCGTCCGTCGTTGCTACAGCCACGATGTCCGCCTCGACTCGCGTTACCCTATGATAGACAAGGTGGCAGGGGTGTCATGTGCTCGTCTCGGCGTCCGTCGTCACTACCACGACGACGTCCGCCTCGACACGCGTAACCCTAAGATAGACACGGTGGCATTGGTGTCACGTGCTCGTCTCGGCGTCCGTCGTCGCTACCTCGACGACGTCCGCCTTGACTCGCATTACCCAAAGATAGACAGGGTGGCATTCGTGTCACGTCCTCGTCTCGGCGTACGTCGTCGCTACCGCGACGACGTCCGCCTCGACTCGCGTAACCCTAAGATAGACAGGGTGGCATTGGTGTCACGTG
>NW_025229469.1:14380-15156 GCF_018294505.1 Triticum aestivum | reverse complement strand
CGTCCGCCTCGACTCGCGTTACCCTAAGATAGACAAGGTGGCATTCGTGTCACGTGCTCGTCTTGTCGTCCGTCGTCGCTACCTCGACGACGTCCGCCTCGACTCGCGTTACCCTAAGATAGACAGGGTGGCATTCGTGTCACATGCTCGTCTCGGCGTCCGTCGTCGGTACCGCGACGACGTCCGCCTCGACTTGCGTTACCCTCAGATAGGCAGGGTGGCATCCGTGTCACGTGCTCGTCTCGGCGTCCGTAGTCGCTACCGCGACGATGTCCGCCTCGACTCGCGTAACCCTAAGATAGACAGGGTGGCATTGGTGTCACATGCTCGTCTCGGCGTCCGTCGTCGCTACCGCGACGTTGTCCGCCTCGACTCCCGTTACCCTAAGATAGACAGGCTGGTAATCGTGTCACGTGCTCGTCTCGGCGTCCGTCGTTGCTACAGCCACGATGTCCGCCTCGACTCGCGTTACCCTATGATAGACAAGGTGGCAGGGGTGTCATGTGCTCGTCTCGGCGTCCGTCGTCACTACCACGACGACGTCCGCCTCGACACGCGTAACCCTAAGATAGACACGGTGGCATTGGTGTCACGTGCTCGTCTCGGCGTCCGTCGTCGCTACCTCGACGACGTCCGCCTTGACTCGCATTACCCAAAGATAGACAGGGTGGCATTCGTGTCACGTCCTCGTCTCGGCGTACGTCGTCGCTACCGCGACGACGTCCGCCTCGACTCGCGTAACCCTAAGATAGACAGGGTGGCATTGGTGTCACGTG
>NW_025229469.1:10556-12124 GCF_018294505.1 Triticum aestivum | reverse complement strand
AGACAGGGTGGCATTCATGTCACGTGCTCGTCTCGGCGTCCGTCTGTCGCTACCGCGACGACGTCCGCCTCGACTCTTGTTAACCTAAGATAAACTGGGTGGCATTGGTGTCACGTGCTCATCTCGGCGTCCGTCGCCGCTACCGCGACGACGTCCGCCTCGACTCACGTAACCCTAAGATAGACAGGGTGGCATTGGTGTCACGTGATCGTCTCGGCATCTGTCGTCGCTACCGCGACGTCGTTCGCCTCGACTCGCGTTACCCTAAGATAGACAGGGTGGCGGTGGTGCCACGTGCTCGTCCTGGCGTCCGTCGTCGCTACAGTGTAGACGTCCGTCTCGACTCGCGTTACCCTAAGATAGACAGGGTGGCAGTGGTGTCACGTGCTCGTCTCGGCGTCCGTCGTCGCTATAGTCACGACGTCCGCCTCGACTCGCGTTACCCTAAGATAGATAGGGTGGCATTGGTGTCACGTGCTCGTCTCGGCGTCCGTCGTCGCTACAGTGACGACGTCCGCCACGACTCACGTAACCCTAAGATAGACAGGGTGGCATTGGTGTCACGTGCTCGTCTCGTCGTCCGTCGTCGCAACCTCGACGACGTCCGCCTCAATACGCTTTACCCTGAGATAGACAGGGTGGCATTCGTGTCACGTGCTCGTCTCGGCTTCCGTCGTCGCTACAGCAACGACGTCCGCCTCGACTCGCGTTACCCTAAGATAGACAGGGTGGCATTCGTGTCACGTGCTCGTCTTGTCGTCCGTCGTCGCTACCTCGACGACGTCCGCCTCGACTCGCGTTACCCTAAGATAGACAGGGTGGCATTCGTGTCACGTGCTCGTCTCGGCGTCCGTCGTTGGTACCGCGACGACGTCCGCCTCGACTTGCGTTACCCTCAGATAGGCAGGGTGGCATCCGTGTCACGTGCTCGTCTCGGCGTCCGTCGTCGCTACCGCGACGATCTCCGCCTCGACTCACGTAACCCTAAGATAGACAGGGTGGCATTGGTGTCACATGCTCGTCTCGGCGTCCGTCGTCGCTACCGCGACGTTGTCCGCCTCGACTTCCGTTACCCTAAGATAGACAGGGTGGTAATCGTGTCACGTGCTCGTCTCGGCGTCCGTCGTCGCTACAGCCACGTTGTCCGCCTCGACTCGCGTTACCCTATGATAGACTAGGTGGCAGGGGTGTCATGTGCTCGTCTCGGCGTCCGTTGTCACTACCACGACGACGTCCGCCTCGACACACGTAACCCTAAGATAGACAGGGTGGCATTGGTGTCACGTGCTCGTCTCGGCGTCCGTCGTCGCTACCTCGACGACGTCTGCCTTGACTCGCATTACCCAAAGATAGACAGGGTGGCATTCGTGTCACGTGCTCGTCTCGGCGTACGTCGTCGCTACCGCGACGACGTCCACCTCGACTCGCGTTACCATAAGATAGACAGGGTGGCGGTGGTGCCACGTGCTCATCTTGACGTCCGCCTCGACTCGCGTAACCCTAAGATAGACAGGGTGGCATTGGTGTCATGTACTCGTCTCGGCGTCCGTCGTCGCTACCGCGACGAC
>NW_025229469.1:9479-10098 GCF_018294505.1 Triticum aestivum | reverse complement strand
CGCCTCGACTCGCGTTACCCTAAGATAGACAGGGTGGCATTCGTGTCACGTGCTCGTCTCGGCGTCCGTCGTTGGTACCGCGACGACGTCCGCCTCGACTTGCGTTACCCTCAGATAGGCAGGGTGGCATCCGTGTCACGTGCTCGTCTCGGCGTCCGTCGTCGCTACCGCGACGATCTCCGCCTCGACTCGCGTAACCCTAAGATAGACAGGGTGGCATTGGTGTCACATGCTCGTCTCGGCGTCCGTCGTCGCTACCGCGACGTTGTCCGCCTCGACTCCCGTTACCCTAAGATAGACAGGGTGGTAATCGTGTCACGTGCTCGTCTCGGCGTCCGTCGTCGCTACAGCCACGTTGTCCGCCTCGACTCGCGTTACCCTATGATAGACTAGGTGGCAGGGGTGTCATGTGCTCGTCTCGGCGTCCGTTGTCACTACCACGACGACGTCCGCCTCGACACACGTAACCCTAAGATAGACACGGTGGCATTAGTGTCACGTGCTCGTCTCGGCGTCCGTCGTCGCTACCTCGACGACGTCTGCCTTGACTCGCATTACCCAAAGATAGACAGGGTGGCATTCGTGTCACGTGCTCGTCTCGGCGTACGTCGTCGCTACC
>NW_025229469.1:8658-9212 GCF_018294505.1 Triticum aestivum | reverse complement strand
ACGACGTCCGCCTCGACTCGAGTTACCCTAAGATAGACAGGGTGGCATTCATGTCACGTGCTCGTCTCGGCGTCCGTCTGTCGCTAGCGCGACGACGTCCGCCTCGACTCGCGTTAACCTAAGATAAACTGGGTGGCATTGCTGTCATGTGCTCATCTCGGCGTCCGTCGTCGCTACCGCGACGACGTCCGCCTCGACTCACGTAACCCTAAGATAGACAGGGTGGCATTGGTGTCACATGCTCGTCTCGGTGTCCGTCGTCGCTACCGCGACGTCGTTCGCCTCAACTCGCGTTACCCTAAGATAGACAGGGTGGCGGTGGTGCCACGTGCTCGTCTCGGCGTCCGTCGTCCCTACAGTGTAGACGTCCGCCTCGACTCGCGTTAGCCTAAGATAGACAGGGTGGCAGTGGTGTCACGTGCTCGTCTCGGCGTCCGTCGTCGCTACAGTCACGACGTCCGCCTCGACTCGCGTTACCCTAAGATAGACAGGGTGGCATTGGTGTCACGTGCTCGTCTCGGCGTCCGTCGTCGCTAGAGTGACGACGTCCGCCA
>NW_025229469.1:5915-6708 GCF_018294505.1 Triticum aestivum | reverse complement strand
GTGGCATTGGTGTCATGTGCTTGTCTTGGCTTCCGTCGTCGCTACCGCGACGACGTCCGCCTCGACTCGAGTTACCCTAAGATAGACAGGGTGGCATTCATGTCACGTGCTCGTCTCGGCGTCCGTCTGTCGCTAGCGCGACGACGTCCGCCTCGACTCGCGTTAACCTAAGATAAACTGGGTGGCATTGGTGTCACGTGCTCATCTCGGCGTCCGTTGTCGCTACCGCGACGACGTCCGCCTCGACTCACGTAACCCTAAGATAGACAGGGTGGCATTGGTGTCACGTGCTCGTCTCGGCGTCCGTCGTCGCTACCGCGACGTCGTTCGCCTCGACTCGCGTTACCCTAAGATAGACAGGGTGGCGGTGGTGCCACGTGCTCGTCTCGGCGTCCGTCGTCCCTACAGTGTAGACGTCCGCCTCGACTCGCGTTACCCTAAGATAGATAGGGTGGCGGTGGTGCCACATGCTCGTCTCGGCGTCGGTCGTCCCTACAGTGTAGACGTCCGCCTCGACTCGCGTTACCCTAAGATAGACAAGGTGGCAGTGGTGTCACGTGCTCGTCTCGGCGTCCGTCGTCGCTACAGTCACGACGTCCGCCTCGACTCGCGTTACCCTAAGATAGACAGGGTGGCATTGGTGTCACGTGCTCGTCTCGGCGTCCGTCGTCGCAACCTCGACGACGTCCACCTCAACTCGCTTTACCCTTAGATAGACAGGGTGGCATTCGTGTCACGTGCTCGTCTCGGCATCCGTCGTCGCTACTGCGACGACGTCCGCCTCGACTCGCAT
>NW_025229469.1:2980-3905 GCF_018294505.1 Triticum aestivum | reverse complement strand
GGCTTCCGTCGTCGCTACTGCAACGACGTCCGCCTCGACTCGCGTTACCCTAAGATAGACAGGGTGGCATTCGTGTCACGTGCTCGTCTTGTCGTCCGTCGTCGCTACCTCGACGACGTCCGCCTCGACTCGCGTTACCCTAAGATAGACAGGGTGGCATTCGTGTCACGTGCTCGTCTCGGCGTCCGTCGTCGGTACCGCGACGACGTCCGCCTCGACTTGCGTTACCCTCAGATAGGCAGGGTGGCATCCGTGTCACGTGCTCGTCTCGGCGTCCGTCGTCGCTACCGCGACGATGTCCGCCTCGACTCGCGTAACCCTAAGATAGACAGGGTGGCATTGGTGTCACATGCTCGTCTCGGCGTCCGTCGTCGCTACCGCGACGTTGTCCGCCTCGACTCCCGTTACCCTAAGATAGACAGGGTGGTAATCGTGTCACGTGCTCGTCTCGGCGTCCGTCGTCGCTACAGCCACGATGTCCGCCTCGACTCGCGTTACCCTATGATAGACTAGGTGGCAGGGGTGTCATGTGCTCGTCTCGGCGTCCGTTGTCACTACCACGACGACGTCCGCCTCGACACACGTAACCCTAAGATAGACACGGTGGCATTAGTGTCACGTGCTCGTCTCGGCGTCCGTCATCGCTACCTCGACGACGTCTGCCTTGACTCGCATTACCCAAAGATAGACAGGGTGGCATTCGTGTCACGTGCTCGTCTCGGCGTACGTCGTCGCTACCGCGACGACGTCCACCTCGACTCGCGTTACCATAAGATAGACAGGGTGGCGGTGGTGCCACGTGCTCATCTTGACGTTCGCCTCGACTCGCGTAACCCTAAGATAGACAGGGTGGCATTGGTGTCATGTGCTCGTCTCGGCGTCCGTCGTCGCTACCGCGACGACGTTCGCCTCGACTCGAGTTACC
>NW_025229469.1:0-809 GCF_018294505.1 Triticum aestivum | reverse complement strand
CCTAAGATAGACAGGGTGGCATTGGTGTCACGTGCTCGTCTCGGCATCCGTCGTCGCTACCACGACGTCGTTCGCCTTGACTCGCGTTACCCTAAGATAGTCAGGATGGCAGTGGTGCCACGTGCGCATCTCGGCGTCCGTCGTCGCTACAGTGTAGACGTCCGCCTCGACTCGCGTTACCCTAAGATAAACAGGGTGGCAGTTGTGTCACGTGCTCGTCTCGGCGTCCGTCGTCGCTACAGTCACGACGTCCGCCTCGACTCGCGTAACCCTAAGATAGACAGGGTGGCATTGGTGTCACATGCTCGTCTCGGCGTCCGTCGTCGCTACCGCGACATCGTCCGCCTCGACTCACGTTACCCTAAGATAGACAGGGTGGTACTCGTGTCACGTGGTCGTCTCGGCGTCCGTCGTCGCTACCGCGACGACGTCCGCCTCGACTCGCGTTACCCTAAGATAGACAGGGTGGCAGTGGTGCCACGTGCTCGTCTCGGCGTCCGTCGTCGCTACAGCCACGATGTCCGCCTCCACTCGCGTTACCCTAAGATAGAAAAGGTGGCAGGGGTGTCATGTGCTCGTCTCGGCGTCCGTCGTCACTACCACGACGACGTCCGACTCGACACGCGTAACCCTAAGATAGACACGGTGGCATTGGTGTCACGTGCTCGTCTCGGCGTCCGTCGTCGCTACCTCGACGACGTCCGCCTTGACTCGCGTTACCCAAAGATAGACAGGGTGGCATTCGTGTCACGTGCTCGTCTCGGCGTACGTCGTCGCTACCGCGACGACGTCCGCCTCGACTCGCGTTA
>NW_025229468.1:21638-22567 GCF_018294505.1 Triticum aestivum | reverse complement strand
TAGAACTGCCAGTGTTGATGACCGGCACGTAATAGCATCCCAGGGTTTGTTAATCGTGGTAATCACTCTGGGACCCCAAAAGAGTGAGCAATAGTCCATGAAACGGGCAAGAATCGGCCAAAACTGCCAGTGTTGATGACCGACACGTAAACGCATCCGAGGGTTTTTTAATCGTGGAAAACACTCTGGGACCCCAAAACAGTGAGTAATAGTCCATGAAACGGGCCGGAATCGGCCAAAACTGCCAGTGTTGGTCACCGACACGTAGACGCATCCTAGGGTTTGTTTATCGTGCTAATCACTCTGGGACCCCAAAACTGTGAGTAATAGTCCATGAAACGGGCCAGAATCGGCCAAAACTGCCAGTATTGATGACCGACATGTAAGCGCACCCTTGGGTTGATTAACTATGAAAATCGCTTCGAGACCCCAAAAGGGTGAGTAATAATCCAAGAAATGGGCCAGAATCGGCCAAAACTGCGAGTGTTGATGACCAACATGTAAACGCATCACAGGGTTTGTTAATCGTGGAAATCACTCTGGGACCCCAAAACAGTGAGTAATAGTCGATGAAACGGGCCAGAATCGGACAAAACTAGCAGTATTGATGACCGACACGTAAACACATCCCAGGGTTTGTTAATCGTGGAAATTTCTCCGGGACCCAAAAACAGTGAGTAATAGTCCAGGAAACGGGCCAGAATAGGCCAAAACTGCCACTTTTGATGACCGAGACGTAAACGCATCCCAGGGGTTGTTAATCGTGGAAATCACTCTCCAACCCCAAAACAGTGCGTAATAGTCCATGAAACGGGCCAGAATCGGCCAAAACTGCCAGTGTTGATGACCAACACGTAGATGCGTTTCAAGGTTTGTTAATCGTGGTAATAACTCCGGGACCCCAAAACAGTGAGTAATAGTCCATGAAA
>NW_025229468.1:15954-17053 GCF_018294505.1 Triticum aestivum | reverse complement strand
TCCCAGGGTTTGTTAATCGTGGTAATCACTCCATGACCCCAAACCAGTGAGTAATAGTCCATGAAATGCGCCAGAATCGGCCAAAACTTCCAGTGTTGATGACCAACACGTAAACGCATCCCAGGGTTTTATAATCGTGGTAATCACTTTGGGACCCCAAAACAATGAGTAATACTCCATGAAACGGGCCAGAATCGGCCAAAACTGGCAGTGTTGATGACCGAAACGTAAACGCATCCCAAGATTTGTTAATCGTGGAAATCACTCTGGGACCCCAAAACAGTGAGTAATAGTCCATGAAACGGGCCAGAATCGGCCAAAACTGCCAGTGTTGGTGACCGACACGTAGACGCATCCCAGGGTTTGTTAATCGTGCTAATCACTCTGGGACCCCAAAACAGTGAGTAATAGTCCATGAAACGGGCCAGAATCGGCCAAAACTGCCAGTATTGATGACCGACATGTAAGCGCGCCCTTGGGTTGATTAACTATGGAAATCGCTTCGGGCCCCCAAAACGGTGAGTAATAATCCAAGAAATGTGCCAGAATCGGCCAAAACTGCGAGTGTTGATGACCAACACGTAAACGCATCACAGGGTTTGTTAATCATGGAAATCACTCTGGGACCCCAAAACAGTGAGTAATAGTCGATGAAACGGGCCAGTATCGTCCAAAACTAGCAGTATTGATGACCGACACGTAAACACATCCCAGGGTTTGTTAATCGTGGAAATTACTCCGGGACCCCAAAACAGTGAGTAATAGTCCATGAAACGGGCCAGAATCGGCCTAAACTGTCAGTGTTGATGATCGACACGTAGAGACATTCCAGGGTTTGTTAATCGTGGTAATCACTCCGGGACCCCAAAACAGTGAGTAATAGTCCATGAAACGGGCCAGAATCAGCCAAAACTACGAGTGTTGATGACCAACACGTAAACGCATCCTAGGGTTTCTTAATCATGGTAATAACTCCGGGACCCCAAAACGGTGAGTAATAGTTCATGAAACGGGCCAGAATCAGCCAAAACTGCCAGTGTTGATGACCGGCACGTAATAGCATCCCAGGGTTTGTTAATCGTGGTAATCACTCTAGGAC
>NW_025229468.1:15011-15944 GCF_018294505.1 Triticum aestivum | reverse complement strand
AGTGAGTAATAGTCCATGAAACGGGCCGGAATCGGCCAAAACTGCCAGTGTTGGTCACCGACACGTAGACGCATCCTAGGGTTTGTTTATCGTGCTAATCACTCTGGGACCCCAAAACTGTGAGTAATAGTCCATGAAACGGGCCAGAATCGGCCAAAACTGCCAGTATTGATGACCGACATGTAAGCACACCCTTGGGTTGATTAACTATGAAAATCGCTTCGAGACCCCAAAAGGGTGAGTAATAATCCAAGAAATGGGCCAGAATCGGCCAAAACTGCGAGTGTTGATGACCAACACGTAAACGCATCACAGGGTTTGTTAATCGTGGAAATCACTCTGGGACCCCAAAACAGTGAGTAATAGTCGATGAAACGGGCCAGAATCGGACAAAACTAGCAGTATTGATGACCGACACGTAAACACATCCCAGGGTTTGTTAATCGTGGAAATTACTCCGGGACCCAAAAACAGTGAGTAATAGTCCATGAAACGGGCCAGAATAGGCCAAAACTGCCACTTTTGATGACCGAGACGTAAACGCATCCCAGGGGTTGTTAATCGTGGAAATCACTCTCCAACCCCAAAACAGTGCGTAATAGTCCATGAAACGGGCCAGAATCGGCCAAAACTGCCAGTGTTGATGACCAACACGTAGATGCGTTTCTGGGTTTGTTAATCGTGGTAATAACTCCGGGACCCCTAAACAGTGAGTAATAGTCCATGAAACGGGCGAGAATCGGCCAAAACTACCAGTGTTGATGACCGACATGTAATAGCGTCCCAGGGTTTGTTAATCATGGAAATCACTCTGGGACCCCAAAACAGTGAGTAATAGTCCATGAAACGGGGCAGAATCGGCCAAAACTGTCAGTGTTGATGATCGACACGTAGACGCATTCCAGGGTTTGTTAATCGTGATAATCACTCCGG
>NW_025229468.1:13408-14597 GCF_018294505.1 Triticum aestivum | reverse complement strand
TCACTCCGGGACCCCAAAACAGTGAGTAATAGTCCATGAAACGGGCCAGAATCAGCCAAAACTGCGAGTGTTGATGACCAACACGTAAACGCATCCTAGGGTTTGTTAATCATGGTAATAACACCGGGACCCCAAAACAGTGAGTAATAGTTCATGAAACGGGCCAGAATCAGTTAGAACTGCCAGTGTTGATGACCGGCACGTAATAGCATCCCAGGGTTTGTTAATCGTGGTAATCACTCTGGGACCCCAAAACAGTGAGTAATAGTCCATGAAACGGGCCAGAATCGGCCAAAACTGCCAGTGTTGGTCACCGACACGTAGACGCATCCTAGGGTTTGTTTATCGTGCTAATCACTCTGGGACCCCAAAACTGTGAGTAATAGTCCATGAAACGGGCCAGAATCGGCCAAAACTGCCAGTATTGATGACCAACATGTAAGCGCACCCTTGGGTTGATTAACTATGAAAATCGCTTCGAGACCCCAAAAGGGTGAGTAATAATCCAAGAAATGGGCCAGAATCGGCCAAACTGCGAGTGTTGATGACCAACACGTAAACGCATCACAGGGTTTGTTAATCGTGGAAATCACTCTGGGACCCCAAAACAGTGAGTAATAGTCGATGAAACGGGCCAGAATCGGACAAAACTAGCAGTATTGATGAACGACACGTAAACACATCCCAGGGTTTGTTAATCGTGGAAATTTCTCCGGGACCCAAAAACAGTGAGTAATAGTCCATGAAACGGGCCAGAATAGGCCAAAACTGCCACTGTTGATGACCGAGACGTAAACGCATCCCAGGGGTTGTTAATCGTGGAAATCACTCTCCAACCCCAAAACAGTGCGTAATAGTCCATGAAACGGGCCAGAATCGGCCAAAACTGCCAGTGTTGATGACCAACACGTAGATGCGTTTCAAGGTTTGTTAATCGTGGTAATAACTCCGGGACCCCAAAACAGTGAGTAATAGTCCATGAAACGGGCAAGAATCGGCCAAAACTACCAGTGTTGATGACCGACATGTAATAGCGTCCCAGGGTTTGTTAATCATGGAAATCACTTTGGGACCCCAAAACAGTGAGTAATAGTCCATGAAACGGGCCAAAATCGGCCAAAACTGTCAGTGTTGATGATGGACACGTAGACGCATTCCAGGGTTTGTTAATCGTGGTAATCACTCCGGG
>NW_025229468.1:9686-10319 GCF_018294505.1 Triticum aestivum | reverse complement strand
GTAAACGCATCACAGGGTTTGTTAATCGTGGAAATCACTCTGGGACCCCAAAACAGTGAGTAATAGTCGATGAAACGGGCCAGAATCGGACAAAACTAGCAGTATTGATGACCGACACGTAAACACATCCCAGGGTTTGTTAATCGTGGAAATTTCTCCGGGACCCAAAAACAGTGAGTAATAGTCCAGGAAACGGGCCAGAATAGGCCAAAACTGCCACTTTTGATGACCGAGACGTAAACGCATCCCAGGGGTTGTTAATCGTGGAAATCACTCTCCAACCCCAAAACAGTGCGTAATAGTCCATGAAACGGGCCAGAATCGGCCAAAACTGCCAGTGTTGATGACCAACACGTAGATGCGTTTCAAGGTTTGTTAATCGTGGTAATAACTCCGGGACCCCAAAACAGTGAGTAATAGTCCATGAAACGGGCAAGAATCGGCCAAAACTACCAGTGTTGATGACCGACATGTAATAGCGTCCCAGGGTTTGTTAATCATGGAAATCACTCTTGGACCCCAAAACAGTGAGTAATAGTCCATGAAACGGGCCAAAATCGGCCAAAACTGTCAGTGTTGATGATCGACACGTAGACGCATTCCAGGGTTTGTTAATCGTGGTAATCACTCCGG
>NW_025229468.1:4769-5980 GCF_018294505.1 Triticum aestivum | reverse complement strand
TAGGGTTTGTTAATCATGGTAATAACACCGGGACCCCAAAACAGTGAGTAATAGTTCATGAAACGGGCCAGAATCAGTTAGAACTGCCAGTGTTGATGACCGGCACGTAATAGCATCCCAGGGTTTGTTAATCGTGGTAATCACTCTGGGACCCCAAAAGAGTGAGCAATAGTCCATGAAACGGGCAAGAATCGGCCAAAACTGCCAGTGTTGATGACCGACACGTAAACGCATCCCAGGGTTTTTTAATCGTGGAAAACGCTCTGGGACCCCAAAACAGTGAGTAATAGTCCATGAAACGGGCCGGAATCGGCCAAAACTGCCAGTGTTGGTCACCGACACGTAGACGCATCCTAGGGTTTGTTTATCTTGCTAATCACTCTGGGACCCCAAAACTGTGAGTAATAGTCCATGAAACGGGCCAGAATCGGCCAAAACTGCCAGTATTGATGACCGACATGTAAGCACACCCTTGGGTTGATTAACTATAAAAATCGCTTCGAGACCCCAAAAGGGTGAGTAATAATCCAAGAAATGGGCCAGAATCGGCCAAAACTGCGAGTGTTGATGACCAACACGTAAACGCATCACAGGGTTTGTTAATCGTGGAAATCACTCTGGGACCCCAAAACAGTGAGTAATAGTCGATGAAACGGGCCAGAATCGGACAAAACTAGCAGTATTGATGACCGACACGTAAACACATCCCAGGGTTTGTTAATCGTGGAAATTTCTCCGGGACCCAAAAACAGTGAGTAATAGTCCAGGAAACGGGCCAGAATAGGCCAAAACTGCCACTTTTGATGACCGAGACGTAAACGCATCCCAGGGGTTGTTAATCGTGGAAATCACTCTCCAACCCCAAAACAGTGCGTAATAGTCCATGAAACGGGCCAGAATCGGCCAAAACTGCCAGTGTTGATGACCAACACGTAGATGCGTTTCAAGGTTTGTTAATCGTGGTAATAACTCCGGGACCCCAAAACAGTGAGTAATAGTCCATGAAACGGGCAAGAATCGGCCAAAACTACCAGTGTTGATGACCGACATGTAATAGCGTCCCAGGGTTTGTTAATCATGGAAATCACTCTTGGACCCCAAAACAGTGAGTAATAGTCCATGAAACGGGCCAAAATCGGCCAAAACTGTCAGTGTTGATGATCGACACGTAGACGCATTCCAGGGTTTGTTAATCGTGGTAATCACTCCGG
>NW_025229468.1:717-1366 GCF_018294505.1 Triticum aestivum | reverse complement strand
AGTGTTGATGACCAACACGTAAACGCATCCTAGGGTTTGTTAATCATGGTAATAACACCGGGACCCCAAAACAGTGAGTAATAGTTCATGAAACGGGCCAGAATCAGCTAGAACTGCCAGTGTTGATGACCGGCACGTAATAGCATCCCAGGGTTTGTTAATCGTGGTAATCACTCTGGGACCCCAAAAGAGTGAGCAATAGTCCATGAAACGGGCAAGAATCGGCCAAAACTGCCAGTGTTGATGACCGACACGTAAACGCATCCCAGGGTTTTTTAATCGTGGAAAACACTCTGGGACCCCAAAACAGTGAGTAATAGTCCATGAAACGGGCCAGAATCGGCCAAAACTGCCAGTGTTGGTTTCCGACACGTAGACGCATCCTAGGGTTTGTTTATCGTGCTAATCACTCTGGGACCCCAAAACTGTGAGTAATAGTCCATGAAACGGGCCAGAATCGTCCAAAACTGCCAGTATTGATGACCGACATGTAAGCGCACCCTTGGGTTGATTAACTATGGAAATCGCTTCGGGACACCAAAACAGTGAGTAATAGTCCATGAAACGGGCAAGAATCGGCCAAAACTACCAGTGTTGATGACCGACATGTAATAGCGTCCCAGGGTTTGTTAATCATGGAAATCACTCT
>NW_025229468.1:0-631 GCF_018294505.1 Triticum aestivum | reverse complement strand
CACGTAATAGCATCCCAGGGTTTGTTAATCGTGGTAATCACTCTGGGACCCCAAAAGAGTGAGCAATAGTCCATGAAACGGGCAAGAATCGGCCAAAACTGCCAGTGTTGATGACCGACACGTAAACGCATCCCAGGGTTTTTTAATCGTGGAAAACACTCTGGGACCCCAAAACAGTGAGTAATAGTCCATGAAACGGGCCAGAATCGGCCAAAACTGCCAGTGTTGGTCACCGACACGTAGACGCATCCTAGGGTTTGTTTATCGTGCTAATCACTCTGGGACCCCAAAACTGTGAGTAATAGTCCATGAAACGGGCCAGAATCGTCCAAAACTGCCAGTATTGATGACCGACATGTAAGCGCACCCTTGGGTTGATTAACTATGGAAATCGCTTCGGGACCCCAAAACGGTGAGTAATAATCCAAGAAATGGGCCAGAATCGGCCAAAACTGCGAGTGTTGATGACCAACATGTAAACGCATCACAGGGTTTGTTAATCGTGGAAATCACCCTGGGACCCCAAAACTGTGAGTAATAGTCCATGAAACGGGCCAGAATCGGCCAAAACTGCCAGTGTTGGTCACCGACACGTAGACGCATCCTAGGGTTTGTTAATCGTGCTAATCAC
>NW_025229467.1:0-22568 GCF_018294505.1 Triticum aestivum | reverse complement strand
GAAAACACTGACCGGGCGTGACGCAACGTGCGTTTGGTGTCCGAATTCATTGGACCTTTGCGTGGGGCCCTAAGATGGGCATGCCCACTGCATCCCAAATTTGGGTGACGTTTCATGCGTGCCACCTTGTACCTCCCATGCAACCGGCACTAATCGGATATGAACGATGTCAGCCGCGTACTGCGTTCTCTTTTCTTACTCAGCCGGTGGACCCCTAACTTTATCCACACACACTCATCGCCAGGGCCATCATGCCTACAAGTTTTCATAATTTTCCGGCACCGTATGAATTTCCTATGGTTTTCTCCTGTCACATCCCTAGCTTCTGGTAATGCTCTAGGCTAGCTTCATGTGTGCATCATGTTTAAATTTCATTTAAATTTGAAATGAGGATTGGTGGAACCCTCAGAATCATTTTGAAAATGACCCAAATAAAAAAATTCCCCAAAAGGGTCCAAGAAAATGCTCATGTTGCCCTCTGAAAATATTGGACAGAGATAAAAATCAAAACAATATTTTTAGGAGCTCATGGACATTTATTTTGGCCATTTGGATTAATTCGATAAATATTTGCATTGGAAAGATATTTCTATATATATGAAATATGGTCCAAAAATTATGCCAATTATAAAAGAGCTCTGGAATAATACCATTAGCCCCTACAAAAATTGGCATAATAAAATTAAATGATTTAATATATTTATTAAATCAAACAAATGTCAGAAAAATAGAAAACAGAAGTAAAGTAGGAAAAACAGAGAGAGGGAGGGAAACATTACCTGCAGCCCACCTGGGCCATTTACCTGTAGCCGGCCCAGCTCCTCCCGCTGGCCCAGCCCACCTCCTCCCTCCCCCTTGTCTTCTTCCTCCCCTCGCACCGAAGCAGCTCGGTGGCGAGCGCCGATGCCGCCTCGGCCACCTCCTGCTTCCACCGAGGCGTTCCCGAGCCTCCCTCGCGACGCCACGGAGACGCCCTCGCCCCCTGCACCTCCCCTCTCTTCCCCTGGACCCCGTTCTCTCCTCTGCTTTCCTCCCTGCACGCGCCCGAGCGGAGCTCGTCGTCGCCGACGCCGTTCGCCGTAGCCACCGTGCTCCTCGCTGCCACCCGAAGTACCCAGGGGATCCGCCTCGACCACTTCTTCCTCCTCGCCGAGAAGCGCACCGCGGGAGCCCCTGCAACGTCGCCACCGCCGGCTTCTTCAACCTCGGGACCGCCGGCCATCTTCGTCAAATTCGTCGGCTCGGGTGCCTCCCCGAGCTCCCCGAGGCCACCGTCGCAACCCCTGTGAGCTACTCTTCCATTCCCCCTCCTCCTCGCGCTCGTTCCCGTACCCTAGCCGCCTTTCCGCCGGACCCGAGAGCTCGCCGCCGCCGTGCCTCGTCACCACCGTGGCTGGAGCCATTGCAGCTCGAAGCCGAGCACACCACCGCACTCAACACGTCTCCAGGAGCCCGTAGCCGCCACTAGCTTCCCCTCCCGTGCCCCCGAACACCAACCCCGACCTCGCCCGAGCTCCGGCCGCCGCCTCGCTCGCCGCCGTTGCTGATTCCGGCCACCCCCGCACCTTCCGTTGGTCCCCCTAGATGCGCACGGGCGCGGGCTACCTCCTGGTGCCCTTGGCGCATCGATCCGATGCCCCTAGCGCAAGTCCGGCGTGCCCCGCCGTGTCCTGTGGTCGCCGCCGGCTGGTCTCCGGTGACGCCGACGTGGCGCACTTACTTAGTCGCTAATGACCATGCTAAACACCCCCACAGACACTGACAGCGGGCCCCGTAGCGGGTCAAAGCCCGAGTCAACGCGGGATTAGCCCCTGTGCCACTGACGTGTGGACCCCACACGTCAGGTTTGACCCTGACCGGCCCGGTTGACCCTGCTGACGTCACTGTGACGTGGTGCTGACGCCATAATCATTTCTGGATTTAATTTAACTCTGAAATTTCAAAAAATGCCTAAAACTTCAATAAATCATAGAAAATTAACCGTAACTCCAAATTAAATAAATTATATATGAAAAATTATCAGAAAAATTCAAGGAATCCATCTGTACCATTTTCATGCATGTTAGAACAACTTATCACTACTGTTTAGGGCAAATGAAGTGAATGACATTTAAATAACCACATACGGAGTTTGAATTTGAATCTTGTATTCAAACCAACTTCATTTAATCTGGTTTTAGGTGCATTAGCCCAAAACACATTCATATTGCCATGTCATAGCATGCATCATATTGTGCATTGCATTGATCGTGTCTTTTCTGTATTTGCCGGTATTTGTCCCCTCTCGATAGACGTGTACCGATGATGTGATCGTTGACACTGATGAAGACTCAATGTTATCTTCAGAAGTGCCAGGCAAGCAAAACCCCCTTGTTCATTCCGATACAATCCTACTCTCTCGCTCCTGCTCTCTTTTACTGCATTAGGACAACACCGATTCATCTGTTACTTGCTGCGGTAGCTGAACCCCTTTATCCTTTGCATGACCTGTCATTGCCACAGTAAATAGATGAAACCCACTAGCATGAGTAGGAGTTGTTTGAGCCCTGTTGTGCCTACTCATTCATGCTTGTTTGTCATGCCTGCTACTGCTTAGAGTTGAGTCAGGTCTGATTCATCGAGGATGAATCAGAGGTGTGTGAACATGTCCTACTATGTGTGAGCTAAGTGTGTGAACACGATTTGGTAAACGGTGTCGGTGAGAGGCCATGTAGGAGTACATGGTGGGTTGTCTCATTGAAGCCGTCCTCAGGAACTGAGTTCTGTGTTTGTGATCCATGATTCAGCTACTACCATACATTGGGCCCTGAAATATGACCCCGCTCGACTTCTTATTCACCCTTGTCCTCTGTCCAGGAGTTGCAAGTAGTTTCTGGTGTTTGTAGTATGCTGGAGGCCGTGGACAGCGCTGACCGTAGGGGTGGGCTGTGATGCGGTAGGCACGTGGCCGGGTAAACCGGGCGCCCGTTTGGTGTCACGGAACCCTGTTCACATCGTTTGGGGCTGTGAGCGAAACTCCGGCCGGATCTCCTCATGGATGGAACCCGAATAGGCGATAAACCTGGACTAGAGACTTGAGTGTTTAGGTAGGTCGTGGTCTACACCCACGTCGGCTTTCGCTTGAAGTCTGCCGAGCACATGTCGTGTGCAGACGCTAAGTGGTGGAAACATGTATGAAGAAGTACACCCCTGCAGGGTTATCATCATCTATTCGAATAGTCGTGTCCGCGGAAAAGGACTTCTGGGTTGCTTATATCAGTTCATAGACAAGTGAAAGTGGATACTCTAAAATACGCAAGATAAGCGTGAGTGCTATGGATGGCGTTCTCGTAGGGAGACGGGAGCGGATCCATAGTGGTGTATTGATATGGTGAATATGTGGACTCGTGTGCGCCACCTCAAGGAGTTACTTGCAGTCGTAGTTCAGGATAGCCACCGAGTCAAAGCTGGCTTGCTGCAGTTAAACCCCACCATCCCCTTTGTTGATAATGATGCATATGTAGTTAGTTCTGATGTAAGTCTTGCTGGGTACATTTGTACTCACGTTTGCCTATTTTATGTTTTTGCAGAGAGACTTCGGTCTCACTAGTAGTTTCGCGTGGACTTCGACGTTTAGCTTGTTACCTCAGCTACGATCTTGTGCCCTCGGCAGGATCTGGTAGATAGTCAGGCTTCTCAGACTTTTTCATTTATAGTTGTCTGTACTCAGACATGATAGCTTCCGTTTGTGCTTTGACTTGTATGCTCTGATTGTTGGGTCATGAGACCCATGTTTGTAATATCTCGCTCCTCGGAGCCTATTGAATAAATTACTTGAGTCGTAGAGTCATGTTGTGATGCCATGTTGTATTTGCACATATCGAGCATATTGTGTGTATGTTATTGAAATGCTTGGTATGTGTGGGATCTGACCATCTAGTTGTTTATCTTTAGTAGCCTCTCTTACGGGGAAATGTCTCCTAGTGTTTCCACCGAGCCATGGTAGCTTGCTACTGCTCCGGAACACTTAGGCTGGCCGGCATGTGTCCTTCTTCGTTCCTGTGTCTGTCCCTTCGGGGAAATGTCACGCGATGAATACCGGAGTCCTGTTAGCCCGCTACAGCCCGGTTCACTGGAGTCCTGCTAGCCCAGTGCTACAGCCTGGTTTCACTCGCTGATGACCGACACGTTCGATGCTGGGTCATGGATGCCTGTCCCTGTAAGTCTGTGCCACTTTGGGTTTACGACTAGCCATGTCAGCCCGGGCTCCTTATCATATGGATGCTAGCGACACTGTCATATACGTGTGCCAAAAGGCGCAAACGGTCCCGGGCTAAGGTAAGGCGACACCCGTGGGAATACCGTGCGTGAGGCCGCAAAGTGATATGAGGTGTTACATGCTAGATCGATGTGGCATTGAGTCGGGGTCCTGACAGCGTTGGTATCAGAGCTTGACTGCCTGTAGGATTACCAAGCCAAACTGGTCGAAGTTGAGTCTAGAAATTCTTTAGTTATATAAGGGAATTGATTGTGGGATGGAACGTAAGGCTCTTTTTACTCCTTGTACCTTATGCCTTCTGATCTGAGTCATCTTATCTTTCTTGCGGGGATTAAGAGCTAGGCTATCTCTTCTTTCTATCAGGATCACGAGTTACTAATCAGTAGACTTATAAGATTGTTGGATTTAAGTCTCAGTTCAGTTCCTACTACTTCCGTATGTGAATTGTTGATCTCGGAACCTTGATATTGTGCTTCTGAGTGGTTATGCCACCATTTTTGTGAATGTCTCAAATCTTTTCTGAGCATTTAGAGCCGTTATGCTGTCCGAGTCATCCCAGGTTTCTAAGTAGTCTGATGCAATTGCAAATCCTTTCTTCCCGTTTCAATGTTCCCATGGGCCAGATTAACCACACTAATCAGTGAGTTGAGGTACTTCGTTACCTTGACATATATGTTGGAGATATTATTGTGGCCCTAGGTGTTTAGGGAGTCACCTAGTAATCTAGCAATGTTTTGTGATCCCAGTTTGATGATTCTGGCTTTTATTCTCGGAAGCATCCCGTGATGCTACTTAGTAATAGGTATTCTATTCCTGGGTTCTTAAACCCGATATTCACCCTACTTACATCATGTTGATAGTGTTGCTAGTTCCTTTAGTATATTAGTAACCTTTGCGATAGTCCTCGAGGTCTGTGGTATATCGTTCTTCCAAATACCATGAACCATTATGGCAGAAGTTTGTTGGATCAAAAGATCACAATAGGCCCTCTATGAGTTCTCCATGCTATATTGTGACTCTGCCAGTTCTACCTTTCTGCATGGGTTATCCGGAAGAAATATGTGGAATTCGTTCGACATGCTAAACCATGCATCCACAACTCAGAAAATTATATGTTCTTTGAGTTGTCCCTTTAGTTGTCTTCTGACTCTCGTCTATCAATTGATAGTCAAGATTATGTGTGCATTCGTTCATCGATGCCTATTACTCTTGTGGCCTGTCAAGCCATTCTATTCCAGAATGACTAGGAGAAACAAACTCCAGTACCTCATCCATATTTAGGATTGGGTCAAAGTAGTTGTGTTCCGCAGATCAAGTTACAATCCAGCTTCTGGTCTACTCTACCCTGAAGTATTACCTTCCTTATGACAGGAATTTCATGAGAATTGCACTACCCTTTGTGAATTCTTGACATAGTGATATTTCTCGCCATCCTTTTTCATTCCTCGGTTCCGTGTTGTTGCAGCCGGAGTGCCGACAAGTGAATCATGATGTGTGAAACCAATACTCCTAGCAACCTTGTTGCTTGGTAGTTAAAGGACAATAATTTCTTTCTTAGTGTGTTGGTTATTAAATCATCATTCTAAGATTGATCGTGCTACCTAGTCCTTATTTCGGTGCACCCTTCGATTGATGAGTTAGGATCTTGTCAAGTCCACACTCATTTGATCATATCGTCTTGCCCTCAAAACCGAGATTGTTCTCGAGCTTAGTAACATACCGGTGGTTCATGATTTTCTGAATATCTTCTCGGAAGTATCACCAGGTCGTCACCTGACTGTTATGTTGAGCCCGTGATCAAGTTGGTTTCTTGTGCACCACCTTCTCTCCAAGAATCGGTGTTAGATATCCCTGAGCTAGTTGGTTAAGCTAGACAACAACTTGGAGAGTTGGAAGATAAAAGCTTGTCTGACTTAGTTCGTTCCAAAGGGATATTCTTGTGTAGTGTGTGTTGAAGAAAGATGATATCTTCATCGATTGGTCCCTGTGATCAGTTGCTGGACCTATTGTCTTATCAATTCTTTGATTTGAGTGTGGGTGTCACATCCCTAGCTTTACCTTGGCCTTGTACTAGCTTGGTTGTTGCATCATGTTTAAATTCAAATGAAATTTGAATTGGGGAATTTTCAAAGCCTCAGAATCCTTTTAAAAATGATCAAGATAAAATCGCTTCAAATAAGTCCAAGAAAATGTTCCTGTTATCCTCTGGAAATATTGGCAAGAGGTAAAATCCAAACCAATATTTTTGGTGTCTCAGAAACATTTAATTTGGGCATTTGAATTAAATCAATAAATAAATTGAATTGGATTTATATCTACTATTAAATAAATATAGGTCCAATAATTCTGAAATATTTTGTGGAGCATTGTTTTAATTCTTTTAGCTCCTAAAAATATTGTCAGAAGCAAAATAAATTGAATTGGTTTCAAAACCAAATTCAAAACAAACCTGCAAAATAGAAAAACTGAAATAATTAGAAAAGGGAGAGAGAGTCTTACCTGGCCCCTTACCTGGCTGGCCCAGTGGACAGCCCAGCCCACTGGCCTGGTGCCAGTCGTCCTCTACCTCTCCCAGTAGGCAGAGGAGGGAGACAGCGCACGCGCGCGCCGTGGCGCCACGCCACCTCCCTGCCTGCCTGCGTCCCTCGCCACCGCGACGCCTCGGGCCTTCTCTTCGGCGCCGCCTCGAACCCCTGGACCCCCTCACTCATCCCCTTCTCCTGCTCTCCCTCTCGCTCCGCACCTCGGGCCCGAACGGAGCCGCCGCCACCGACGCTGATTGCCGCAGCCACCGTGCACCCCTAGCCTCGCCGATGCACCCAGGAGCTCCGCCTCGACCCCCTCTTCCTCCCCACCGATCCACAGCCCTCCGGAAGCCCTGCATCGCCGCCATCGCCGTCGTCTTCTACCTCGGACCCGCCGGCCATCTTCGTCAAATTCGCCGGCTCCGGACCGTCCCCGACCTCGCCGAGCATCTCTTCGTGACCGTGGTGAGCCCCCGGTCCTCTTCCCCCTAATCCCGCCTTCGTTTGCTTGCCGTAGCCGCCGCCCCCTTGCTTACCGTAGCCGTCGCCGTGCGGGCTCGTCGCCGGCGAAGCCCCGGTGACCAAATGGCCCCGCGCGTGCGTCCGTTGCACTCACAACGACCCGTGGAGTAACGCTAGCGTGGCAGCTAGCTCGTTTGCAAGCCGCAGCGCTAACCCCGCACCCACCCGAGCTCCGGCCGCCGCCTCGCTCGCCGCCGGCACCGATTCCGGCCGCCCGGAGCGCAACTGACTCCACCAAGAGCTTCGGCTCGTCCCCAGCTCCTCCTAGATGCCCTCCGCGGCCCATTTGGTCGCCGGAGTGGCCAAAACCACTCTCGCCGCCGCGTCGGGCTCGCCGGCGGCTAAACGCCGGCAGCCGACTTTGACCTTGACCACGGGTGGGCCCCGGTTGACTCTCCTGAGTCAATGACAGGTGGGGCCCAGCCCTGTTAACTATTAGGATTAGTTTTAATTAATTTTAGTTAAGCTAATCACACTGACATGTGGGTCCCAGTGTCAGGTTTGACCTGGACCCGGTTTGTTGACCTGCTGAGGTCAGCATGA
Organism: Triticum aestivum; assembly: GCF_018294505.1. Taxonomy (NCBI): domain Eukaryota; kingdom Viridiplantae; phylum Streptophyta; class Magnoliopsida; order Poales; family Poaceae; genus Triticum; species Triticum aestivum. Next base: position 14,720 of record NW_025229467.1, on the reverse strand, counting down.
CGCAATGATGACGCAGATAATCATTTTCTAAAATAATTCAGAAAATCCAGAAAATTGTATAAACTTCATTAAATCATAGAAAATTAACCGTAACTCCAAATTAAATAAATTATATATGAAAAATTATCAGAAAAATTCAAGGAATCCATCTGTACCATTTTCATGCATGTTAGAACAACTTATCACTACTGTTTAGGACAAATGAATTAAATGGCATTTGAATAATCACATATGGAGTTTGAATTTGAATCTTGTATTCAAACCAACTTCATTTAATCTGTTGCTAGTTGCATTAGCTCAAAACACATTCATATTGCCATGTCATAGCATGCATCATATTGTGCATTGCATTGATTGTGTTTCCTTCTGTGTTGCCGGTATTTGTCCCCTCTCGATAGACGTGATATCGATGATGTGATCGTTGACACTGATGAAGGCTCAATGTTATCTTCAGAAGTGCCAGGCAAGCAAACCCCCCCCCCCTTGTCCATTCCGATACAATCCTACTCTCTCGCTCCTGCTCTCTTTTACTGCATTAGGACAACAACGACATATTTGTTACTTGCTGCAGTAGCCGAACCCCTTTATCCTCTGCATGACCTGTCATTCCACAGTAAATAGATAAAACCCACTAGCATGAGTAGGAGTTGTTTGAGCCCTGATGTGCCTACTCATTTATGTTTGTTGTCATGCCTGCTACTGCTTAGAGTTGAGTCAGGTCTGATTCATCGGGGATGAATCAGAGGCGTGTGAACATGTCCTACTGCGTGTGAGCAAAGTGTGTGAACACGATTTGGTAAAGGTAGCGGTGAGAGGCCATGTAGGAGTGCATGGTGGGTTGTCTCATTGCAGCCGTCCTCAGGAACTGAGTTCTGTGTTTGTGATCCATGATTCAGCTACTACCATACATTGGGCCCTGAAATATGACCCCGCTCGACTTCTTATTCACCCTTGTCCTCTGTCCAGGAGTTGCAAGTAGTTTCTGGTGTTTGTAGTATGCTGGAGGCCGTGGACAGCGCTGACCGTAGGGGTGGGCTGTGATGCGGTAGGCACGTGGCCGGGTAAATCGGGCGCCCGTTTGGTGTCACGGAACCCTGTTCACATCGTTTGGGGCTGTGAGCGAAACTCCGGCCGGATCTCCTCATGGATGGAACCCGAATAGGCGATAAACCTGGACTAGAGACTTGAGTGTTTAGGTAGGTCGTGGTCTACACCCACGTCGGCTTTCGCTTGAAGTCTGCCGAGCACATGTCGTGTGCAGACGCTAAGTGGTGGAAACATGTATGAAGAAGTACACCCCTGCAGGGTTAACATCATCTATTCGAATAGCCGTGTCCGCGGAAAAGGACTTCTGGGTTGCTTATATCAGTTCATAGACAAGTGAAAGTGGATACTCTAAAATATGCAAGATAAGCGTGAGTGCTATGGATGGCGTTCTCGTAGGGAGATGTGAGCGGATCCATAGTGGTGTATTGATATGGTGAATATGTGGACTCGTGTGCGCCACCTCAAAAAGTTACTCGCAGTCGTAGTTCAGGATAGCCACCGAGTCAAAGCTGGCTTGCTGCAGTTAAACCCCACCACCCCTTTGTTGACAATGATGCATATGTAGATAGTTCTGATGTAAGTCTTGCTGGGTACATTTGTACTCACGTTTGCCTATTTTATGTTTTTGCAGAGAGACTTCAGTCTCACTAGTAATTCCGTGTGGACTTCGACGTTTAGCTTGATACCTCAGCTACGATCTTGTGCCCTCGGCAGGATCTGATAGATAGTCAGGCTTCTCAGCCTTTTTCATTTATAGTTGTCTGTACTCAGACATGATAGCTTCCGCTTGTGCTTTGACTTGTATGCTCTGAGTGTTGGGTCATGAGACCCCTGTTTGTAATATCTCGCTCCTCGGAGTCTATTGAATAAACTACTTGAGTCGTAGAGTCATTTTGTGATGCCATGTTGTATTGCACATATCGAGCATATTGTGTGTATGTTATTGAAATGCTTGGTATGTGTGGGATCTGACCATCTAGTTGTTTATCTTTAGTAGCCTCTCTTACGGGGAAATGTCTCCTAGTGTTTCCACCGAGCCATGGTAGCTTGCTACTGCTCCGGAACACTTAGGCTGGCCGGCATGTGTCCTTCTTCGTTCCTGTGTCTGTCCCTTCGGGGAAATGTCACGCGATGAATACCGGAGTCCTGTTAGCCCGCTACAGCCCGGTTCACCGGAGTCCTGCTAGCCCAGTGCTACAGCCTGGTTTCACTCGCTGATGACCGACACGTTCGATGCTGGGTCATGGATGCCTGTCCCTGTAAGTCTGTGCCACTTTGGGTTTACGACTAGTCATGTCAGCCCGGGCTCTTTATCATATGGATGCTAGCGACACTATCATATACGTGAGCCAAAAGGCGCAAACGGTCCCGGGCAAAGGTAAGGCGACACCCGTGGGGATACCGTGCGTGAGGCCGCAAAGTGATATGAGGTGTTACCGGCTAGATCGATGTGACATTGAGTCGGGGTCCTGACAGCGTTGGCATCAGAGCCGGACTGCCTGTAGGTTCTCCAAGCCAAACTGGTCGATGTTGAGTCTAGAAATTCTTTAGTTATATGTAGGGGAATTGTTTGTGGGTTGGAACGTAAGGCTCTTTTTACTCCTTATACCTTATGACTTTCTGATCTGAGTCAGTCCATTCTTCCACCGGGGGTTAAGGAATTAGGATCTGTTCTCTCTATCAGGATCACGTGTTATTAATCAGTAGTACCCTATAAGTTTGATGGTTACAAGCCTAGTTCAGTTCTACTACCACATTATGTTGCCAGAATGGTTTCAGAACTTTGATATGATGATGTTGAGTATGTACGAAATCCTTTGTCAAATGTCTCAAAATCCTTTTTGAGCATTTACAGCTGTTATGCTGCCGAAATTTTGCTAGAAATTCTAATGCCTTTGCATTATGATTATGCTTTCAGATGGCCACTCGCGACCTCAATCAAGTGGTTCGCCTGACTCGATGCCTAGATGTACCCGGCCATACTGCTAAGTTGGTCAGGGTAATGACTGAGGCTGGATACCGCTGGTATCCTGAGTACACGGTCGAAGAGCAATTCCGGGACTTCAATCAAAGCCAGTATCTCTGCACTGTCAGGATATTTCCATCTTATCCTGGATCCACCGAGCCTCTTCACTGCTCCTATGGACTCGGGGTTACTATTGAGATGGCTGTGCAGGACGCCGCCTACTCTATGATGACCATTATGCGAGTCAGATCTGGTCTATTTCGGGACTCTGATTTCCGGTATATGCCAGGATCACTTCCGGGAGCACAAGGGTATCTCCAGGCTATCTATGCTGACCCCACTCAGGAGGATTCACGGACTCACACCACTGCTGAGATGCTTGAGGATAAGGACCGTGAAAATCGGGCCTTAAGGTTAGAGCTCTTCAATACCCGTGCTGACCACTGGGCTACTTTGACTCGGTTCGCACCGGCGGTGCAAGCTGGATATTCAGATATGCGCGATCTCTATCCTGTGAGATCTGCTCTGCCGGACGTGATGGTTTGGCGTGATGTAGGAGGCATCACCCCACCTCGCGGTCCCCGCAGGCCACCGTCTGTTGGTCCAAGGCCTCATCCTAGCCCCTATGGTCCACAAGCTCCGCGAGACCGTCTGTTTCCGGATGATCATGTTGAACTTCCAGGCTATGGAGGCGACTTCTACGAGGACTACTACGGATCGGTCTGAGTTAGTGGTAGTATCACTAGTTCGCACTAGCTGTGTCTTCTATCGTCCCGCGTGACTCGTGGGATATGACCTAGTTTGTACTCTTTCCGGAGGTGTAGAAAAATAATGTATAGGAGCTTGGAATGCCTCCGATGAGATGTAATCCTCTTTTCACCGTAATAGTACTTTGTTTGGTCTTGTACTAAACCCTGTATGGTGTGTATGACGATGGAATAAAAGAAGCAGTTTCTGTATCTACCATGTCATACGGATGATCATCTTGCATTCCGAGTTATTCCTTACATTTTGTATCCTATGTCGGAATTTTATCATCCTGACTAAATCATTGTCTTGTTTACCTAGGATGGTCAACACGCGCACTAACCCTGCTCCTCAAGAGCAGGCCGAAGGCAGTGAAGTCAGGGATGCAAATCTGCCTCATCCTCCTTCACTAGCCGAGGTTATGATGGAAGCTGAGAGAAACAAGCGGGAGACCAATCGTTTGTTGGAGCGTATTGAACAGAATACAGCACACCATCAGAGGACTAACGTGATGAGGACATCAATACAATTGTTACACCCACAGCCCCTGCTGCTATACATACTGGACCAATTACTAGAGCTCGTGCACGCCAACTAAATTACCAGGTACTTTCGTTTCTTGGTAATGATTCTAATGTTCATGAGAATATGATGCTGCCTAAATTGGATACATTTGTTTTGCTTACAAATGAAGGGCCTAGCTTGGAGAAGGATGAACATTGGAGCAAGAACAAGCATGGAGATGATGGCATGCGCAAGGGAAACAAGAACGGAGTTACAAGTGATGATTTCAGGACTTTGAAGCCACCATAATGGGTGCATGAAGCCTTGGACGAAATATACAAGACGCCACTTCATAAATTTCGTCCCGAGGCTATTTTAGGTGCTGCGTCACCTTATTATTGGGCCAGGCCCATGTAATTTCGAAATACATAAGTATAGGCTATTTTTTAGAGTCCGTATGTGTGGGGAAACAAGAGATAGGGTTGATTTCGGACCCCTCCACCAAGGGCCACGAAATTCCCCCCCTCTTCCTCCATATATACAGCCCTTAGGGCATCGTTTAGACTTTGGGTTTTGTTTAGATTAAAAGTTCGCCATAGCTGCAACTTCGCGTACTTCGTTTGTGTTCAACGACCAGACAAAGGCGTCACAGAACCCCACCTTGATCAATAAAGCTTTCATCTTATATTCGCAATATCCAGATTGCAATCTCAGTTTCTTGCTTGTTCTTCGTTTGCTCGCAGGAAACAGACCCTCGTGGTCAGGTTGATCGTGCTCCGGCGTGGTCAATAACCTCTCGGAGTTGGTTTAGCGATTGCTAAGGCGCGACGTCCTCGCACGTTCGTAGTCGGATCGTCAAAGTCGACTTCCACCAAAGCGAAATCCACCATCTCATCGAAAGACGGGACACCTTTGCCTCTATCAGTTATCCTATGGACCATTTGTTTCATCTTGCTTGCAAAGCTGAACAGGAAATAAAACGACGTGTTGGCCACGAGGAGAACAAGCGCATGGTGCACATTCCAAGAGTTGATATGATTGTTCCTTCAACTACTAGGCATACTATGACAACCACATCCGTTGTTGTCAGGACTACATCACCTCCACCATGTGACACATCGCCCCCGAGAGTGGCTACATCATCTGAGTTGATCATAAGAGGTAATGACAAAGGTACTGATCTTCCATCTCTACATGAGAATGATGAATGCCTTGTCAATTTGAATGCACCATCTGATGAGCTACCCACTACTTTGATCGCACCACCTATTTTAGAGGACTACGTTGATAATTTGACTTTGCCATGTGATCAAACAACTGAAATACCAACAATTTTGAGTGCACCCATTGAATTAACTATTGATGCAAAAGAACCAATGTTTAATCATTTTGATATGACCTCTAATCTTGGTGATGATTCTGTGTTGAATGACTTATTGCATGTTTGCTTATTTAAGCATGTTGTAGCTTGTAAATTTGATGCAAGTAAGGTTTATTCATGATAGAGGCAAAGGTGTCCCGTCTTTCGATGAGATGGTGGATTTCGCTTTGGTGGAAGTCGACTTTGACGATCCGACTATGAACGTGCGAGGACGTCGCGCCTTAGCAATCGCTAAACCAACTCCGAGAGGTTATTGACCACGCCGGAGCACGATCAACCTGACCACGAGGGTCTGTTTCCTGCGAGCAAACGAAGAACAAGCAAGAAACTAAGATTGCAATCTGGATATTGCGAATATAAGATGAAAGCTTTATTGATCAAGGTGGGGTTCTGTGACGCCTTTGTCTGGTCGTTGAACACAAACGAAGTACGCGAAGTTGCAGCTATGGCGAACTTTTAATCTAAACAAAACCCAAAGTCTAAACGATGCCCTAAGGGCTGTATATATGGAGGAAGAGGGGGGGAATTTCGTGGCCCTTGGTGGAGGGGTCCGAAATCAACCCTATCTCTTGTTTCCCCACTCATACGGACTCTAAAAATAGCCTATACTTATGTATTTCGAAATTACATGGGCCTGGCCCAATAATAAGGTGACGCAGCACCTAAAATAGCCTCGGGACGAAATTTATGAAGTGGCATCTTGTATATTTCGTCCAAGGCTTCATGCACCCATTATGGTGGCTTCAAAGTCCTGAAATCATCACTTGTAACTCCGTTCTTGTTTCCCTTGCGCATGCCATCATCTCCATGCTTGTTCTTGCTCCAATGTTCATCCTTCTCCAAGCTAGGCCCTTCATTTGTAAGCAAAACAAATGTATCCAGTTTAGGCAGCATCATATTCTCATGAACATTAGAATCATTACCAAGAAACGAAAGTACCTGGTAATTTAGTTGGCGTGCACGAGCTCTAGTAATTGGTCCAGTATGTATAGCAGCAGGGGCTGTGGGTGTAACAATTGTATTGATGTCCTCATCACCCTAGATGCGCGGGAGCACGGGCTTCCTCTTGGTTCCCTCAGCGCGACCAGCCGCGGGCCGTAGCGCCGTCCCGAGCAACTCCGGCGAGGTCTCGCCGTCGCCGTGGTCGCCGGCGTCACTCGCCGACGTGGCCACTTGGTTAGGGCGTAAACACCCCGCTAATCACCCACTAGAGCCACTGCCAAGTGGGCCCCCGTGCCTAATTAATTAGTTTAACCTCTCTGTTTAGATTAGTACTAATTTTGTGGGCCCCATAGGTCAGTTTGACCTGGCCCCGTCACACTTTGACCGACCCCACACGTCGGAGTTGACCAGGCTGATGTGTCCGTTGACTGGGCCCACCTGCCAGCGACCTAAACGAGCCCTAAGTCACTGACTAATGGGACCCCCTGGTCAGGTTTGACCCGGGGCAGCCCTGTTGACTTGCTGATGCAAGCATGACGCAGTGCTGATGTCATAACTCATTTTCTGGATTTAATTTAATTCTGAAATTTCAGAAAATGCCTAAAATTTCTAAAAATCATAGAAAATTAACCGTAACTCCAAATTAAATAATTTATATATGAAAAATTATCAGAAAAATTCAAGGAATCCATCTGTACCATTTTCATGCATGTTAGAACAACTTATCACTACTGTTTAGGGCAAATGAAGTGAATGACATTTAAATAACCACATACGGAGTTTGAATTTGAATCTTGTATTCAAACCAACTTCATTTAATCTGGTTTTAGGTGCATTAGCCCAAAACACATTCATATTGCCATGTCATAGCATGCATCATATTGTGCATTGCATTGATCGTGTCTTTTCTGTATTTGCTGGTATTTGTCCCCTCTCGATAGACGTGTACCGATGATGTGATCGTTGACACTGATGAAGACTCAATGTTATCTTCAGAAGTGCCAGGCAAGCAAAACCCCCTTGTTCATTCCGATACAATCCTTCTCTCTCGCTCCTGCTCTCTTTTACTGCATTAGGACAATACCGATTCATCTGTTACTTGCTGCGGTAGCTGAACCCCTTTATCCTTTGCATGACCTGTCATTGCCACAGTAAATAGATGAAACCCACTAGCATGAGTAGGAGTTGTTTGAGCCCTGTTGTGCCTACTCATTCATGCTTGTTTGTCATGCCTGCTACTGCTTAGAGTTGAGTCAGGTCTGATTCATCGAGGATGAATCAGAGGTGTGTGAACATGTCCTACTATGTGTGAGCTAAGTGTGCGAACACGATTTGGTAAAAGGTGTCGGTGAGAGGCCATGTAGGAGAACATGGTGGGTTGTCTCATTGAAGCCGTCCTCAGGAACTGAGTTCTGTGTTTGTGATCCATGATTCAGCTACTACCATACATTGGGCCCTGAAATATGACCCCGCTCGACTTCTTATTCACCCTTGTCCTCTGTCCAGGAGTTGCAAGTAGTTTCTGGTGTTTGTAGTATGCTGGAGGCCGTGGACAGCGCTGACCGTAGGGGTGGGCTGTGATGCGGTAGGCACGTGGCCGGGTAAACCGGGCGCCCGTTTGGTGTCACGGAACCCTGTTCACATCGTTTGGGGCTGTGAGCGAAACTCCGGCCGGATCTCCTCATGGATGGAACCCGAATAGGCGATAAACCTGGACTAGAGACTTGAGTGTTTAGGTAGGTCGTGGTCTACACCCACGTCGGCTTTCGCTTGAAGTCTGCCGAGCACATGTCGTGTGCAGACGCTAAGTGGTGGAAACATGTATGAAGAAGTGCACCCCTGCAGGGTTAACATCATCTATTCGAATAGCCGTGTCCGCGGAAAAGGACTTCTGGGTTGCTTATATCAGTTCATAGACAAGTGAAAGTGGATACTCTAAAATACGCAAGATAAGCGTGAGTGCTATGGATGGCGTTCTCGTAGGGAGACGTGAGCGGATCCATAGTGGTGTATTGATATGGTGAATATGTGGACTCGTGTGCGCCACCTCAAAAAGTTACTCGCAGTCGTAGTTCAGGATAGCCACCGAGTCAAAGCTGGCTTGCTGCAGTTAAACCCCACCACCCCTTTGTTGACAATGATGCATATGTAGATAGTTCTGATGTAAGTCTTGCTGGGTACATTTGTACTCACGTTTGCCTATTTTATGTTTTTGCAGAGAGACTTCAGTCTCACTAGTAATTCCGTGTGGACTTCGACGTTTAGCTTGATACCTCAGCTACGATCTTGTGCCCTCGGCAGGATCTGATAGATAGTCAGGCTTCTCAGCCTTTTTCATTTATAGTTGTCTGTACTCAGACATGATAGCTTCCGCTTGTGCTTTGACTTGTATGCTCTGAGTGTTGGGTCATGAGACCCCTGTTTGTAATATCTCGCTCCTCGGAGTCTATTGAATAAACTACTTGAGTCGTAGAGTCATTTTGTGATGCCATGTTGTATTGCACATATCGAGCATATTGTGTGTATGTTATTGAAATGCTTGGTATGTGTGGGATCTGACCATCTAGTTGTTTATCTTTAGTAGCCTCTCTTACGGGGAAATGTCTCCTAGTGTTTCCACCGAGCCATGGTAGCTTGCTACTGCTCCGGAACACTTAGGCTGGCCGGCATGTGTCCTTCTTCGTTCCTGTGTCTGTCCCTTCGGGGAAATGTCACGCGATGAATACCGGAGTCCTGTTAGCCCGCTACAGCCCGGTTCACCGGAGTCCTGCTAGCCCAGTGCTACAGCCTGGTTTCACTCGCTGATGACCGACACGTTCGATGCTGGGTCATGGATGCCTGTCCCTATAAGTCTGTGCCACTTTGGGTTTACGACTAGCCATGTCAGCCCGGGCTCCTTATCATATGGATGCTAGCGACACTGTCATATACGTGTGCCAAAAGGCGCAAACGGTCCCGGGCAAAGGTAAGGCGACACCCGTGGGAATACCGTGCGTGAGGCCGCAAAGTGATATGAGGTGTTACATGCTAGATCGATGTGGCATTGAGTCGGGGTCCTGACAGCGTTGGTATCAGAGCTTGACTGCCTGTAGGATTACCAAGCCAAACTGGTCGAAGTTGAGTTTAGAAATTCTTTAGTTATATAAGGGAATTGATTGTGGGATGGAACGTAAGGCTCTTTTTACTCCTTATACCTCATGCCTTCTGATCTGAGTCATCTTATCTTTCCTGCGGGGATTAAGAACTAGGCTATCTCTTCTTTCTATTAGGATCACGTGTTACTAATCAGTAGACTTATAAGATTGTTGGATTTAAGTCTCAGTTCAGTTCCTACTACTTCCGTATGTTAATTGTTGATCTCGGAACCTTGATATTGTGCTTCTGAGTGGTTATGCCACCATTTTTGTGATTGTCTCAAATCTTTTTGAGCAATTATAGCCGTTATGCTGTCTGAGTCATCCCAGGTTTCTAAATAGTCCGATGCATTTGCAAATCCCTTCCTTCTGTTTCCGATGTTCCCATGGGCCAGATTAACCACACTAATCGGTGTGTTGAGGTAATTATTGCCTCGACATATATGTTGGAATTATTATTATGACCCTAAGTGCTTAGGGGATCATCTAGTGGTCTAGCCATGATTTGTGTCCTAGTGTGAAGATTCTGGCCTTTATTCTCGGAAGCATCCCGTGATGCTACTTAGTAGTAGGTATTCTGCTCCTGGGTTCTGAACCCGAGATTCACTCTACCTACTTCATGTTGATAGTAATTGCTAGTGCCTTTAGGATATTAGTAACCTTTGCGATAGTCCTTGAAGTCCGTGGTATCTTCTTCTTCCAAATACCATGAACTACTTATGGCAGATGTTTATTGGGTCAAAAAAAATCACAATTAGAGTACTCTTGAGGAGTTCTCCATTCATAAATCGTGACTCTGCCAGTTCTACCTTTCTGCATGGGTTATCCGGAAGAAATATGTTGAACTTGGTTCGACATACTAATCTATGCATCCACAACTCAGAAAGTTATATGTTCCTTTGAGTTGTTCTCTTTAGTTGCATTCTGACCCTCGTCTATCAATTGATAGTCAAGAGTATGCGTGCGTTCGTTCATCGATGCCTATGACTCTTGTGGTCTGTCAAGCCATTCTATTCCGGAATGACTAGGAGAAACAAACTCCAGTACCTCTTCCATATCTAGGATTGGGTCAAAGTAGTTGTATTCCGCAGATCAAATGCCAATCCAGCTTTTGGTTCTGCTCTACCTTGGAGTATTACATATTTTATATCGAGATTGTTATAGGAATTGCACACCATCCCATGAACTCTTGGTACAGTGATACTTCTTGCCATCACTGTTCATTCCTCGGCCCTCGTGTTGATGCACACCATCCCATGAACTCTTGGAGAGAAGGTAGTTAAAGGATAATAATTTCATTCTTAGTATGTTGGTTTTCGAATCATCCTTCTAAGACTGATCGTGCTACCTAGTCCTTATTTCGGTGCACCCTTCGATTAATGAGTTAGGATCTTGTCAAGTCCTCACTCATTTGATCATATCGTCTTGCCCTCAAAAGCAAGATTGTTCTCGAGCTTAGTAACATACCGGTGGTTCGTGACTTTCCAAATATCTTCTTGGAGGTGTTACCGGGTTGTCACCTGACCGCTATGTTGAGTTCGTGATCAAGTTGGTTTCTTGTGAACCACCTTCTCTCCAAGAATCGGTGTTAGATATCCCTGAGCTAGTTGGTTAAGCTAGACAACAACTTGGAGAGTTGGAAGATAAAAGCTTGTCTGACTTAGTTCGTTCCAAAGGGATATTCTTGTGTAGTGTGTGTTGAAGAAAGATGATATCTTCATCGATTGGTCCTTGTGATCAGTTGCTGGACCTATTGTCTTATCAATCCTTTGATTTGAGTGTGGGCTATCGTCAAATCAAATCAGTACCAACGATGCTCGTAATGTTGTCTTACTCGTGGTTGATCCCTCGAGCATACACCCCTACATCTTTGGTCTGACCAATGCTATCACTTGTTCACTTAACTATGGAATTCCTTTTAAAAGGAAACCCGGATGAATTGTTGTTGAGCCCATTGACAACATCCTTATTCCCTCCATGATTTTGTTGAACATTAAGTTAGTGTTGGAAACTTTTGAAAGCATTTCTTCATGCTAGTTCATGGAGCAAATATTCGGATGTAAGAAGTGACTTCCTCCAGTCCATGTGCATTTGATGCAAGTTGCCGCCGTGGATTCGAGAAAGTCAATGTTGTTTCCTTTGGAATCATCCCAAATCAGTCATGCATACGTGCGAAGTATTCTGTGGTTCGGAGACTTGCAACCTCCATTCTATATGGGTCCCTAGCACACCAAGCCACTGATTGATTTGTTCAAGATTAATAAGTTTTAAGTGCTAGTCCCGAAGGTACCAGATGGATTTGTACAAAACTTCGATATCCTCGCTGATGGTTCCCCCTCCTGAACTCGGTAGTGTTTTATTATAAGACTACTTTGTGGTCATGCTTGTCTTGGACAACGTGTTCACATGTTTGTAGCAGAACCAGCTCATGTTTTGGAGCTTGCTATCATAGTTCATTTCCCGAGAATCTCGCAACGTCATCTCGTCGAATTGTGTTGCAAACTTTCATTTTTCTTCCTAGACTCGATGAGTCTGGATTATCCTGACACCAACCAGATCTGAATCTCAGGCAGATATGATGGTTTGGAACATTTCCCAAGAACTATAATATTGGTCCCTTGATAACCGGTAAAGTGGATGTCGTGGCCAGCACCACCCAGCCGAAGGACCTATTATTGTGGTATCTTGATTGAAGCAGTTGGCCACCTTCCCATAAGGACTTCGTAGGATTTACTTCCTAGTTGTGCCTTATGCTTATTGTGTTCCCGAAGTCCGACCTTTTACTTGATGTTTTAGATATCAAACCATATCTATGAATGGGTTATACTAGCACATCAAGGAGAACATTAGAAGCGGAGTGCTAAATGTCTCTCGGTCGATCATCCAGATTTTATTTGCTTGGCCTCGCTAAGGTGAAATCTGAGAAAGTGTTATCCTCCTTCGCATCTGCATCGTCCATCGCTATTCATCATGGTAGTATGTTGTGTTGTCAGCACCCTTGACGCGGTTGTTGATAAAACCTTGATGAATGTGGAAATGCTTAAGTTCTTGAGAGCACGCACAAGCGCTACGTCTTATCATCGGCACTAGCTGGGATTGCCCCAGATTCTTCGGTTATGCTATAACCACTCCAACAGTGAATTCACTCTCTATTGTTGGGTTCTTCCCCAGTTACCAGAATCATTCCCAGCATTTGCATTTTGTTCCCAGCTTGCACCGCCAATGTGTCATTCTACCATGGGTCCCTTCCATTTCCGGTGATAAGCAAAAATCATCCATTACGTTGTCTTCAACAAGGTAATCCACATCATCCAAGTTTGAGTATGCCATTCTACCGACCCCCTCCAAACGATCGCTCGAGAATTGTCTTAGGCTGGTTTAAAGAGTTTCAATGATCTCTGAATCAAATGTAATTCTTTTTGCCACTTAAGGGAATATCTCTACGAGTCACGGTTCCGAAGGTGTCTCGTTGTGGTATCATGGCAACTCAACTCCTCGCTACGTTGACAATTGTTTACCACCTTCTTAAGCGTGAAATTGTTGTCTACCTAGTGAACCCTCGTCATCTGCTTCACTCCTTTTCTTCGGATCTGTGCTTCGTCTCTCAGCTCAAGAGATGTTGCTATGTCTCATCCCATGAGTTGATCCTAAGTTGTTCGGTCTTCTCAAAGATCGATTGTTCTAGAGTTTTCCTTTCCTCTTCTTGTCATGATTAGCTGGAGTTCTCAGAGCAAGACATCAAGACAAAGATGGTGTTCAAATCAACGTTCAACTGAAGTGCACCCTGGATCGTGAAGATTATACTAGTTGCGTTTCCCCTTCACCTTACCCTACGCTTGAATCTCGAGACGAGATTCTTGTTTAGTGGGGGTGAGTTGTCACATCCCTAGCTTCTGGTAATGCTCTAGGCTAGCTTCATGTGTGCATCATGTTTAATTTTCATTTAAATTTGAAATGAGGATTGGTGGAACCCTCAGAATCATTTTGAAAATGACCCAAATAAAAAAATTCCCCAAAAGGGTCCAAGAAAATGCTCATGTTGCCCTCTGAAAATATTGGACAGAGATAAAAATCAAAACAATATTTTTAGGAGCTCATGGACATTTATTTTGGCCATTTGGATTAATTCGATAAATATTTGCATTGGAAAGATATTTCTATATATATGAAATATGGTCCAAAAATTATGCCAATTATAAAAGAGCTCTGGAATAATACCATTAGCCCCTACAAAAATTGGCATAATAAAATTAAATGATTTAATATATTTATTAAATCAAACAAATGTCAGAAAAATAGAAAACAGAAGTAAAATAGGAAAAACAGAGAGAGGGAGGGAAACATTACCTGCAGCCCACCTGGGCCATTTACCTGTAGCCGGCCCAGCTCCTCCCGCTGGCCCAGCCCACCTCCTCCCTCCCCCTTGTCTTCTTCCTCCCCTCGCACCGAAGCAGCTCGGTGGCGAGCGCCGATGCCGCCTCGGCCACCTCCTGCTTCCACCGAGGCGTTCCCGAGCCTCCCTCGCGACGCCACGGAGACGCCCTCGCCCCCTGCACCTCCCCTCTCTTCCCCTAGACCCCGTTCTCTCCTCTGCTTTCCTCCATGCACGCGCCCGAGCGGAGCTTGTCGTCGCCGACGCCGTTCGCCGTAGCCACCGTGCTCCTCGCTGCCACCCGAAGTACCCAGGGGATCCGCCTCGACCACTTCTTCCTCCTCGCCGAGAAGCGCACCGCGGGAGCCCCTGCAACGTCGCCACCGCCGGCTTCTTCAACCTCGGGACCGCCGGCCATCTTCGTCAAATTCGTCGGCTCGGGTGCCTCCCCGAGCTCCCCGAGGCCACCGTCGCAACCCCTGTGAGCTACTCTTCCATTCCCCCTCCTCCTCGCGCTCGTTCCCGTACCCTAGCCGCCTTTCCGCCGGACCCGAGAGCTCGCCGCCGCCGTGCCTCGTCACCACCGTGGCTGGAGCCGTTGCAGCTCGAAGCCGAGCACACCACCGC
>NW_025229466.1:21387-22590 GCF_018294505.1 Triticum aestivum | reverse complement strand
TCTGTTACAAAGGGATTTCATTTTCTTGAACTTATTTGAACTCCTAGTTTTTTTGTTTTCAAAATGCACCATTGAAAGCCACATAATCGATTTGCAACCCTTTCTGACTTCATTTGTTATTTTTCATGCATTTACTAATTTTTTTGAGCTATAAGACCCTGAAATTGAAAAAAGCACTACAAATGAACTCTGAAAAGGTTGAAAGTTGGCATGGTGTCATCATTTCACCCACATAGCATGGGCAAGAAAGTAGAGAGGCTTACGCCAAAAACTGGATGCACTTCGTGTACAAAACGGACAATCTCATTCGAAGTATCAGGGTTTCACATGGAAACTCGTCTGTTACAAAGGGATTTCATTTTATTGATATTATTTGAACTCCATAGTTTTGCTGTGTTCAAAATGCACCATTCAAAGCCACATCATCAATTTTCAACCCTTTCTGACTTCATTTATTATTTTTCATACATTTACTGATTTTGTTGAGCTATAAGACCCTGAAATTGAGAAGCACTACAAATGAAGTCTGAAAAGGTTGAAAGTTTGCATGGTGTCATCATTTCACCCACATAGCATGTGCAAGAAAGAAGAGAGGCTTAAGGCAAAAACTGGATAAAGTTCCTGTACAAAACGGACAATCTCATTCGAAGTATCAGGGTTTCATACGGAAACTCGTCTGTTACAAAGGGATTTCATTTTCTTGAACTTATTTGAACTCCATAGTTTTTCTGTGTTCAAAATGCACAATTCAAAGCCACATCATCAATTTTCAACCCTTTCTGACTTCATTTGTTATTTTTCATGCATTTACTGATTTTTTTGAGCTATAAGACCCAGAAATTGAAAAGCACTACAAATGAACTCTGAAAAGGTTGAAAGTTGGCATGGTGTCATCATTTCACCCACATAGCATCTGCAAGAAAGTAGAGAGGCTTACGGCAAAAACTGGATGCACTTCGTGTACAAAACGGACAATCTCATTCGAAGTATCAGGGTTTCACACGGAAACTCGTCTGTTACAAAGGGATTTCATTTTCTTGAACTTATTTGAACTCCTAGTTTTGCTATTTTCAAAATGCACCATTCAAAGCCACATAATCGATTTTCAACCCTTTCTGACTTCATTTGTTATTTTTCATGCATTTACTAATTTTTTTGAGCTATAAGACCCTGAAATTGAAAAAAGCACTAAAAATGAACTCT
>NW_025229466.1:18583-19078 GCF_018294505.1 Triticum aestivum | reverse complement strand
AATCTCATTCGAAGTATCAGGGTTTCACACGGAAACTCGTCTGTTACAAAGGGATTTCATTTTCTTGAACTTATTTGTACTCCTAGTTTTGCTATTTTCAAAATGCACCATTCAAAGCGACATAATCGATTTTCAACCCTTTCTGACTTCATTTGTTATTTTTCATGCATTTACTACTTTTTTTGAGCTATAAGACCCTGAAATTGAAAACAGCACTAAAAATGAACTCTGAAAAGGTTGAAAGTTGGCATGGTGTCATCATTTCACCCACATAGCATGGGCAAGAAAGTAGAGAGGCTTACGCCAAAAACTGGATGCACTTCGTGTACAAAACGGACAATCTCATTCGAAGTATCAGGGTTTCACACGAAAACTCGTCTGTTACAAAGGGATTTCATTTTATTGATCTTATTTGAACTCCATAGTTTTTCTGTGTTCAAAATGCACCATTCAAAGCCACATCATCAATTTTCAACCCTTTCTGACTTCATTTGT
>NW_025229466.1:16567-18557 GCF_018294505.1 Triticum aestivum | reverse complement strand
ACAAAACGGACAATCTCATTCGAAGTATCAGGGTTTCACACGGAAACTCGTCTGTTACAAAGGGATTTCATTTTATTGATCTTATTTGAACTCCATAGTTTTTCTGTGTTCAAAATGCACCATTCAAAGCCACATCATCAATTTTCAACCCTTTCTGACTTCATTTGTTATTTTTCATGCATTTACTGATTTTTTTGAGCTATAAGACCCTGAAATTGAGAAGCACTACAAATGAACTCTGAAAAGGTTGAAAGTTTGCATGGTGTCATCATTTCACCCACATAACATGTGCAAGAAAGTAGAGAGGCTTAAGGCAAAAACTGGATGCAGTTCGTGTACAAAACGGACAATCTCATTCGAAGTATCAGGGTTTCACACGGAAACTCGTCTGTACAAAGGGATTTCATTTTCTTGAACTTATTTGAACTCCTAGTTTTGCTATTTTCAAAATGCACCATTCAAAGCCACATAATCGATTTTCAACCCTTTCTGACTTCATTTGTTATTTTTCATGCATTTACTAATTTTTTTGAGCTATAAGACCCTGAAATTGAAAAAAGCACTACACATGAACTCTGAAAAGGTTGAAAGTTTGGCATGGTGTCATCATTTCACCCACATAGCATGGGCAAGAAAGTAGAAAGGCTTACGCCAAAAACTGGATGCACTTCGTGTACAAAACGGACAATCTCATTCGAAGTATCAGGGTTTCACACGGAAACTCGTCTGTTACAAAGGGATTTCATTTTATTGATCTTATTTGAACTCCATAGTTTTTCTGTGTTCAAAATGCACCATTCAAAGCCACATCATCAATTTTCAACCCTTTCTGACTTCATTTGTTATTTTTCATGCATTTACTGATTTTTTTGAGCTATAAGACCCTGAAATTGAGAAGCACTACAAATGAACTCTGAAAAGGTTGAAAGTTTGCATGGTGTCATCATTTCACCCACATAGCATGTGCAAGAAAGTAGAGAGGCTTAAGGCAAAAACTGGATGCAGTTCGTGTACAAAACGGACAATCTCATTCGAAGTATCAGGGTTTCACACGGAAACTCGTCTGTTACAAAGGGATTTCATTTTCTTGAACTTATTTGAACTCCTAGTTTTGCTATTTTCAAAATGCACCATTCAAAGCCACATAATCGATTTTCAACCCTTTCTGACTTCATTTGTTATTTTTCATGCATTTACTAATTTTTTTGAGCTATAAGACCCTGAAATTGAAAAAAGCACTACACATGAACTCTGAAAAGGTTGAAAGTTTGCATGGTGTCATCATTTCACCCACATAGCATGGGCAAGAAAGTAGTGAGGCTTACGCCAAAAACTGGATGAACTTCGTGTACAAAACGGACAATCTCATTCGAAGTATCAGGGTTTCACACGGAAACTCGTCTGTTACAAAGGGATTTCATTTTATTGATCTTATTTGAACTCAATAGTTTTTCTGTGTTCAAAATGCACCATTCAAAGCCACATTATCAATTTTCAACCCTTTCTGACTTCATTTGTTATTTTTCATGCATTTACTGATTTTTTTGAGCTATAAGACCCTGAAATTGAGAAGCACTACAAATGAACTCTGAAAAGGTTGAAAGTTGGCATGGTGTCATCATTTCACCCACATAGCATGTGCAAGAAAGTAGAGAGGCTTACGCCAAAAACTGGATGCACTTCGTGTACAAAACGGACAATCTCATTCGAAGTATCAGGGTTTCACACGGAAACTCGTCTGTTACAAAGGGATTTCATTTTCTTGATCTTATTTGAACTCCTTGTTTTGCCGTGTTCAAAATGCACCATTCAAAGCCACATCATCGATTTTCAACCCTTTCCGACTTCATTTGTTATTTTTCATGCATTTACTGATTTTTTTGAGCTATAAGACCCTGAAATTGAAAAAAGCACTAAAAATGAACTCTGAAAAGGTTGAAAGTTGGCATGGTGTCATCATTTCACCCACATAGCATGGGCAAGAAAGTAG
>NW_025229466.1:13965-16557 GCF_018294505.1 Triticum aestivum | reverse complement strand
TATTGATCTTATTTGAACTCAATAGTTTTTCTGTGTTCAAAATGCACCATTCAAAGCCACATTATCAATTTTCAACCCTTTCTGACTTCATTTGTTATTTTTCATGCATTTACTGATTTTTTTGAGCTATAAGACCCTGAAATTGAGAAGCACTACAAATGAACTCTGAAAAGGTTGAAAGTTGGCATGGTCTCATCATTTCACCCACATAGCATGTGCAAGAAAGTAGAGAGGCTTACGCCAAAAACTGGATGCACTTCGTGTACAAAACGGACAATCTCATTCGAAGTATCAGGGTTTCACACGGAAACTCGTCTGTTACAAAGGGATTTCATTTTCTTGATCTTATTTGAACTCCTTGTTTTGCCGTGTTCAAAATGCACCATTCAAAGCCACATCATCGATTTTCAACCCTTTCCGACTTCATTTGTTATTTTTCATGCATTTACTGATTTTTTTGAGCTATAAGACCCTGAAATTGAAAAAAGCACTAAAAATGAACTCTGAAAAGGTTGAAAGTTGGCATGGTGTCATCATTTCACCCACATAGCATGGGCAAGAAAGTAGTGAGGCTTACGCCAAAAACTGGATGCACTTCGTGTACAAAACGGACAATCTCATTCGAAGTATCAGGGTTTCACACGGAAACTCGTCTGTTACAAAGGGATTTCATTTTATTGATCTTATTTGACCTCCATACTTTTTCTGTGTTCAAAATGCACCATTCAAAGCCACATGATCAATTTTCAACCCTTTCTGACTTCATTTGTTATTTTTCATGCATTTACTGATTTTTTTGAGCTATAAGACCCTGAAATTGAGAAGCACTACAAATGAACTCTGAAAAGGTTGAAAGTTTGCATGGTGTCATCATTTCACCCACATAGCATGTGCAAGAAAGTAGAGAGGCTTAAGGCAAAAACTGGATGCAGTTCGTGTACAAAACGGACAATCTCATTCGAAGTATCAGGGTTTCACACGGAAACTCGTCTGTTACAAAGGGATTTCATTTTCTTGAACTTATTTGAACTCCTAGTTTTGCTGTTTTCAAAATGCCCCATTCAAAGCCACATAATCGATTTTCAACCCTTTCCGACTTCATTTGTTATTTTTCATGCATTTACTGATTTTTTTGAGCTATAAGACCCTGAAATTGAAAAAAGCACTAAAAATGAACTCTGAAAAGGTTGAAAGTTGGCATGGTGTCATCATTTCACCCACATAGCATGGGCAAGAAAGTAGAGAGGCTTACGCCAAAAACTGGATGCACTTCGTGTACAAAACGGACAATCTCATTCGAAGTATTTGGGTTTCACATGGAAACTCGTCTGTTACAAAGGGATTTCATTTTATTGATCTTATTTGAACTCCATAGTTTTTCTGTGTTCAAAATGCACCATTCAAAGCCACATTATCAATTTTCAACCCTTTCTGACTTCATTTGTTATTTTTCATGCATTTACTGATTTTTTTGAGCTATAAGACCCTGAAATTGAGCAGCACTACAAATGAACTCTGAAAAGGTGGAAAGTTTGCATGGTGTCATCATTTCACCCACATAGCATGTGCAAGAAAGTAGAGAGGCTTAAGGCAAAAACTGGATGCAGTTCGTGTACAAAACGGACAATCTCATTCGAAGTATCTGGGTTTCACACGGAAACTCGTCTGTTACAAAGGGATTTCATTTTCTTGAACTTATTTGAACTCCTAGTTTTGCTATTTTCAAAATGCACCATTCAAAGCCACATAATCGATTTTCAACCCTTTCTGACTTCATTTGTTATTTTTCATGCATTTACTAATTTTTTTGAGCTATAAGACCCTGAAATTGAAAAAAGCACTACACATGAACTCTGAAAAGGTTGAAAGTTTGCATGGTGTCATCATTTCACCCACATAGCATGGGCAAGAAAGTAGTGAGGCTTACGCCAAAAACTGGATGAACTTCGTGTACAAAACGGACAATCTCATTCGAAGTATCAGGGTTTCACACGGAAACTCGTCTGTTACAAAGGGATTTCATTTTATTGATCTTATTTGAACTCAATAGTTTTTCTGTGTTCAAAATGCACCATTCAAAGCCACATTATCAATTTTCAACCCTTTCTGACTTCATTTGTTATTTTTCATGCATTTACTGATTTTTTTGAGCTATAAGACCCTGAAATTGAGAAGCACTACAAATGAACTCTGAAAAGGTTGAAAGTTGGCATGGTGTCATCATTTCACCCACATAGCATGTGCAAGAAAGTAGAGAGGCTTACGCCAAAAACTGGATGCACTTCGTGTACAAAACGGACAATCTCATTCGAAGTATCAGGGTTTCACACGGAAACTCGTCTGTTACAAAGGGATTTCATTTTCTTGATCTTATTTGAACTCCTTGTTTTGCCGTGTTCAAAATGCACCATTCAAAGCCACATCATCGATTTTCAACCCTTTCCGACTTCATTTGTTATTTTTCATGCATTTACTGATTTTTTTGAGCTATAAGACCCTGAAATTGAAAAAAGCACTAAAAATGAACTCTGAAAAGGTTGAAAGTTGGCATGGTGTCATCATTTCACCCACATAGCATGGGCAAGAAAGTAG
>NW_025229466.1:12052-13955 GCF_018294505.1 Triticum aestivum | reverse complement strand
TATTGATCTTATTTGAACTCAATAGTTTTTCTGTGTTCAAAATGCACCATTCAAAGCCACATTATCAATTTTCAACCCTTTCTGACTTCATTTGTTATTTTTCATGCATTTACTGATTTTTTTGAGCTATAAGACCCTGAAATTGAGAAGCACTACAAATGAACTCTGAAAAGGTTGAAAGTTGGCATGGTCTCATCATTTCACCCACATAGCATGTGCAAGAAAGTAGAGAGGCTTACGCCAAAAACTGGATGCACTTCGTGTACAAAACGGACAATCTCATTCGAAGTATCAGGGTTTCACACGGAAACTCGTCTGTTACAAAGGGATTTCATTTTCTTGATCTTATTTGAACTCCTTGTTTTGCCGTGTTCAAAATGCACCATTCAAAGCCACATCATCGATTTTCAACCCTTTCCGACTTCATTTGTTATTTTTCATGCATTTACTGATTTTTTTGAGCTATAAGACCCTGAAATTGAAAAAAGCACTAAAAATGAACTCTGAAAAGGTTGAAAGTTGGCATGGTGTCATCATTTCACCCACATAGCATGGGCAAGAAAGTAGTGAGGCTTACGCCAAAAACTGGATGCACTTCGTGTACAAAACGGACAATCTCATTCGAAGTATCAGGGTTTCACACGGAAACTCGTCTGTTACAAAGGGATTTCATTTTATTGATCTTATTTGACCTCCATACTTTTTCTGTGTTCAAAATGCACCATTCAAAGCCACATGATCAATTTTCAACCCTTTCTGACTTCATTTGTTATTTTTCATGCATTTACTGATTTTTTTGAGCTATAAGACCCTGAAATTGAGAAGCACTACAAATGAACTCTGAAAAGGTTGAAAGTTTGCATGGTGTCATCATTTCACCCACATAGCATGTGCAAGAAAGTAGAGAGGCTTAAGGCAAAAACTGGATGCAGTTCGTGTACAAAACGGACAATCTCATTCGAAGTATCAGGGTTTCACACGGAAACTCGTCTGTTACAAAGGGATTTCATTTTCTTGAACTTATTTGAACTCCTAGTTTTGCTATTTTCAAAATGCACCATTCAAAGCCACATAATCGATTTTCAACCCTTTCTGACTTCATTTGTTATTTTTCATGCATTTACTAATTTTTTTGAGCTATAAGACCCTGAAATTGAAAAAAGCACTACACATGAACTCTGAAAAGGTTGAAAGTTTGGCATGGTGTCATCATTTCACCCACATAGCATGGGCAAGAAAGTAGAAAGGCTTACGCCAAAAACTGGATGCACTTCGTGTACAAAACGGACAATCTCATTCGAAGTATCAGGGTTTCACACGGAAACTCGTCTGTTACAAAGGGATTTCATTTTATTGATCTTATTTGAACTCCATAGTTTTTCTGTGTTCAAAATGCACCATTCAAAGCCACATTATCAATTTTCCACCCTTTCTGACTTCATTTGTTATTTTTCATGCATTTACTGATTTTTTTGAGCTATAAGACCCTGATATTGAGAAGCACTACAAATGAACTCTGAAAAGGTTGAAAGTTTGCATGGTGTCATCATTTCACCCACATAGCATGTGCAAGAAAGTAGAGAGGCTTAAGGCAAAAACTGGATGCAGTTCGTGTACAAAACGGACAATCTCATTCGAAGTATCAGGGTTTCACACGGAAACTCGTCTGTTACAAAGGGATTTCATTTTCTTGAACTTATTTGAACTCCTAGTTTTGCTGTTTTCAAAATGCCCCATTCAAAGCCACATAATCGATTTTCAACCCTTTCCGACTTCATTTGTTATTTTTCATGCATTTACTGATTTTTTGAGCTATAAGACCCTGAAATTGAAAAAAGCACTAAAATGAACTCTGAAAAGGTTGAAAGTTGGCATGGTGTCATCATTTCACCCACATAGCATG
>NW_025229466.1:9160-11826 GCF_018294505.1 Triticum aestivum | reverse complement strand
TTCATTTGTTATTTTTCATGCATTTACTGATTTTTTTGAGCTATAAGACCCTGAAATTGAGAAGCACTACAAATGAACTCTGAAAAGGTTGAAAGTTTGCATGGTGTCATCATTTCACCCACATAGCATGTGCAAGAAAGTAGAGAGGCTTAAGGCAAAAACTGGATGCAGTTCGTGTACAAAACGGACAATCTCATTCGAAGTATCAGGGTTTCACACGGAAACTCGTCTCTTACAAAGGGATTTCATTTTCTTGAACTTATTTGAACTCCTAGTTTTGCTGTTTTCAAAATGCCCCATTCAAAGCCACATAATCGATTTTCAACCCTTTCTAACTTCATTTGTTATTTTTCATGCATTTGCTGATTTTTTTGAGCTATAAGACCCTGAAATTGAAAAAAGCACTAAAAATGAACTCTGAAAAGGTTGAAAGTTGGCATGGTGTCATCATTTCACCCACATAGCATGGGCAAGAAGTAGAGAGGCTTACGCCAAAAACTGGATGCACTTCGTGTACAAAACGGAGAATCTCTGTCGAAGTATCACGGTTTCACATGGAAACTCGTCTGTTACAAAGGGATTTCATTTTATTGATCTTATTCGAACTCCATAGTTTTTCTGTGTTCAAAATGCACCATTCAAAGCCACATCATCAATTTTCAACCCTTTCTGACTTCATTTGTTATTTTTCATGCATTTACTGATTTTTTTGAGCTATAAGACCCTGAAATTGAGAAGCACTACATTTGAACTCTGAAAAGGTTGAAAGTTTGCATGGTGTCATCATTTCACCCACATAGCATGTGCAAGAAAGTAGAGAGGCTTAAGGCAAAAACTGGATGCAGTTCGTGTACAAAACGGACAATCTCATTCGAAGTATCAGGGTTTCACACGGAAACTCGTCTGTTACAAAGGGATTTCATTTTCTTGAACTTATTTGAACTCCTAGTTTTGCTATTTTCAAAATGCACCATTCAAAGCCACATAATCGATTTTCAACCCTTTCTGACTTCATTTGTTATATTTCATGCATTTACTAATTTTTTTGAGCTATAAGACCCTGAAATTGAAAAAAGCACTACACATGAACTCTGAAAAGGTTGAAAGTTTGGCATGGTGTCATCATTTCACCCACATAGCATGGGCAAGAAAGTAGAAAGGCTTACGCCAAAAACTGGATGCACTTCGTGTACAAAACGGACAATCTCATTCGAAGTATCAGGGTTTCACACGGAAACTCGTCTGTTACAAAGGGATTTCATTTTATTGATCTTATTTGAACTCCATAGTTTTTCTGTGTTCAAAATGCACCATTCAAAGCCACATCATCAATTTTCAACCCTTTCTGACTTCATTTGTTATTTTTCATGCATTTACTGATTTTTTTGAGCTATAAGACCCTGAAATTGAGAAGCACTACAAATGAACTCTGAAAAGGTTGAAAGTTTGCATGGTGTCATCATTTCACCCACATAGCATGTGCAAGAAAGTAGAGAGGCTTAAGGCAAAAACTGGATGCAGTTCGTGTACAAAACGGACAATCTCATTCGAAGTATCAGGGTTTCACACGGAAACTCGTCTGTTACAAAGGGATTTCATTTTCTTGAACTTATTTGAACTCCTAGTTTTGCTATTTTCAAAATGCACCATTCAAAGCCACATAATCGATTTTCAACCCTTTCTGACTTCATTTGTTATTTTTCATGCATTTACTAATTTTTTTGAGCTATAAGACCCTGAAATTGAAAAAAGCACTACACATGAACTCTGAAAAGGTTGAAAGTTTGGCATGGTGTTATCATTTCACCCACATAGCATGGGCAAGAAAGTAGAAAGGCTTACGCCAAAAACTGGATGCACTTCGTGTACAAAACGGACAATCTCATTCGAAGTATCAGGGTTTCACACGGAAACTCGTCTGTTACAAAGGGATTTCATTTTATTGATCTTATTTGAACTCCATAGTTTTTCTGTGTTCAAAATGCACCATTCAAAGCCACATCATCAATTTTCAACCCTTTCTGACTTCATTTGTTATTTTTCATGCATTTACTGATTTTTTGAGCTATAAGACCCTGAAATTGAGAAGCACTACAAATGAACTCTGAAAAGGTTGAAAGTTTGCATGGTGTCATCATTTCACCCACATAGCATGTGCAAGAAAGTAGAGAGGCTTAAGGCAAAAACTGGATGCAGTTCGTGTACAAAACGGACAATCTCATTCGAAGTATCAGGGTTTCACACGGAAACTCGTCTGTTACAAAGGGATTTCATTTTCTTGAACTTATTTGAACTCCTAGTTTTGCTATTTTCAAAATGCACCATTCAAAGCCACATAATCGATTTTCAACCCTTTCTGACTTCATTTGTTATTTTTCATGCATTTACTAATTTTTTTGAGCTATAAGACCCTGAAATTGAAAAAAGCACTACACATGAACTCTGAAAAGGTTGATAGTTTGGCATGGTGTCATCATTTCACCCACATAGCATGGGCAAGAAAGTAGAAAGGCTTACGCCAAAAACAGGATGCACTTCGTGTACAAAACGGACAATCTCATTCGAAGTATCAGGGTTTCACACGGAAACTCGTCTGTTACAAAGGGATTTCATTTTATTGATCTTATTTGAACTCCATAGTTTTTCTGTGTTCAAAATGCACCATT
>NW_025229466.1:1566-4278 GCF_018294505.1 Triticum aestivum | reverse complement strand
ATCAATTTTCAACCCTTTCTGACTTCATTTGTTATTTTTCATGCATTTACTGATTTTTTTGAGCTATAAGACCCTGAAATTGAGAAGCACTACAAATGAACTCTGAAAAGGTTGAAAGTTTGCATGGTGTCATCATTTCACCCACATAGCATGTGCAAGAAAGTAGAGAGGCTTAAGGCAAAAACTGGATGCAGTTCGTGTACAAAACGGACAATCTCATTCAAAGTATCAGGGTTTCACACGGAAACTCGTCTGTTACAAAGGGATTTCATTTTCTTGAACTTATTTGAACTCCTAGTTTTGCTATTTTCAAAATGCACCATTCAAAGCCACATAATCGATTTTCAACCCTTTCTGACTTCATTTGTTATTTTTCATGCATTTACTAATTTTTTTGAGCTATAAGACCCTGAAATTGAAAAAAGCACTAAAAATGAACTCTGAAAAGGTTGAAAGTTGGCATGGTGTCATCATTTCACCCACATAGCATGGGCAAGAAAGTAGAGAGGCTTACGCCAAAAACTGGATGCAGTTCGTGTACAAAACGGACAATCTCATTCGAAGTATCAGCGTTTCACACGGAAACTCGTCTATTACAAAGGGATTTCATTTTCTTGAACTTATTTGAACTCCATAGTTTTTCTGTCTTCAAAATGCACCATTCAAAGCCACATTATGAATTTTCAACCCTTTCTGACTTCATTTGTTATTTTTCATGCATTTACTGATTTTTTTGAGCTATAAGACCCTGAAATTGAGAAGCACTACAAATGAACTCTGAAAAGGTTGAAAGTTTGCATGGTGTCATCATTTCACCCACATAGCATGTGCAAGAAAGTAGACAGGCTTAAGGCAAAAACTGGATGCAGTTCGTGTACAAAACGGACAATCTCATTCGAAGTATCAGGGTTTCACACGGAAACTCGTCTGTTACAAAGGGATTTCATTTTCTTGAACTTATTTGAACTCCTAGTTTTGCTGTTTTCAAAATGCCCCATTCAAAGCCACATATTCGATTTTCAACCCTTTCTGACTTCATTTGTTATTTTTCATGCATTTACTGATTTTTTTGAGCTATAAGACCCTGAAATTGAAAAAAGCACTAAAAATGAACTCCGAACAGGTTGAAAGTTGGCATGGTGTCATCATTTCACCCACATAGCATGGGCAAGAAAGTAGAGAGGCTTACGCCACAAACTGGATGCACTTCGTGTACAAAACGGACAATCTCATTCAAAGTATCAGGGTTTCACACGGAAACTCGTCTGTTACAAAGGGATTTCATTTTATTGATCTTATTTGAACTCCATAATTTTTCTGTGTTCAAAATGCACCATTCAAAGCCACATTATCAATTTTCAACCCTTTCTGATTTCATTTGTTATTTTTCATGCATTTACTGATTTTTTTGAGCTATAAGACCCTGAAATTGAGAAGCACTACAAATGAACTCTGAAAAGGTTGAAAGTTTGCATGGTGTCATCATTTCACCCACATAGCATGTGCAAGAAAGTAGAGAGGCTTAAGGCAAAAACTGGATGCAGTTCGTGTACAAAACGGACAATCTCATTCGAAGTATCAGGGTTTCACACGGAAACTCGTCTGTTACAAAGGGATTTCATTTTCTTGAACTTATTTGAACTCCTAGTTTTGCTGTTTTCAAAATGCCCCATTCAAAGCCACATAATCGATTTTCAACCCTTTCTAACTTCATTTGTTATTTTTCATGCATTTACTGTTTTTTTGAGCTATAAGACCCTGAAATTGAAAAAAGCACTAAAAATGAACTCTGAAAAGGTTGAAAGTTGACATGGTGTCATCATTTCACCCACATAGCATGGGCAAGAAAGTAGAGAGGCTTACGCCAAAAACTGGATGCACTTCGTGTACAAAACGGCCAATCTCTTTCGAAGTATCACGGTTTCACATGGAAACTCGTCTGTTACAAATGGATTTCATTTTATTGATCTTATTCGAACTCCATAGTTTTTCTGTGTTCAAAATGCACCATTCAAAGCCACATTATCAATTTTCAACCCTTTCTGACTTCAGTTGTTATTTTTCATGCATTTACTGATTTTTTTGAGCTATAAGACCCTGAAATTGAGAAGCACTACAAATGAACTCTGAAAAGGTTAAAAGTTTGCATGGTGTCATCATTTCACGCACATAGCATGTGCAAGAAAGTAGAGAGGCTTAAGGCAAAAACTGGATGCAGTTCGTGTACAAAACGGACAATCTCATTCGAAGTATCAGGGTTTCATACGGAAACTCGTCTGTTACAAAGGGATTTCATTTTCTTGAACTTATTTGAACTCCATAGTTTTTCTGCGTTCAAAATGCACCATTCAAAGCCAGATCATCAATTTTCAACCCTTTCTGACTTCATTTGTTATTTTTCATGCATTTACTGATTTTTCTGAGCTATAAGACCCTAAAATTGAAAAGCACTACAAATGAACTCTGAAAAGGTTGAAAGTTGGCATGGTGTCATTGTTTCACCCACATAGCATCTACAAGAAAGTAGAGAGGCTTACGGCAAAAACTGGATGCACTTCGTGTACAAAACGGACAATCTCATTCGAAGTATCAGGGTTTCACACGGAAACTCGTCTGTTACAAAGGGATTTCATTTTCTTGAACTTATTTGAACACCATAGATTTTCTGTGTTCAAAATGCACCATTCAAAGGCACATTATCAATTTTCAACC